>NW_022261978.1:15632503-15660003 GCF_002021735.2 Oncorhynchus kisutch | reverse complement strand
TATATATAACACAGTGACTATAAGGCTGGTCGACCTCAACCTATAACACTACAGGACTATATATAACACAGGGACTATAAGGCTGGTCGACCCCAACCTATAACACTGTAGAGGACTATATATAACACAGGGACTATAAGGCTGGTCGACCTCAACCTATAACACTGTAGAGGACTATATATAACACAGGGACTATAAGGCTGGTCGACCTCAACCTATAACACTACAGGACTATATATAACACAGGGACTATAAGGCTGGTCGACCTCAACCTATAACACTGTAGAGGACTATATATAACACAGGGACTATAAGGCTGGTCGACCTCAACCTATAACAATGTAGAGGACTATATATAACACAGGGACTATAAGGCTGGTCGACCTCAACCTATAACACTGTAGAGGACTATATATAACACAGGGACTATAAGGCTGGTCGACCTCAACCTATAACACTGTAGAGGACTATATATAACACAGGGACTATAAGGCTGGTCGACCTCAACCTATAACACTGTAGAGGACTATATATAACACAGGGACTATAAGGCTGGTCGACCTCAACCTAGAACACTACAGGACTATATATAACACAGGGACTATAAGGCTGGTCGACCTCAACCTATAACACTACAGGACTATATATAACACAGGGACTATAAGGCTGGTCGACCTCAACCTATAACACTACAGGACTATATATAACACAGGGACTATAAGGCTGGTCGACCTCAACCTATAACACTACAGGACTATATATAACACAGGGACTATAAGGCTGGTCGACCTCAACCTAGAACACTACAGGACTATATATAACACAGTGGCTATAAGGCTGGTCGACCTCAACCTAGAACACTACAGGACTATATATAACACAGGGACTATAAGGCTGGTCGACCTCAACCTATAACACTACAGGACTATATATAACACAGGGACTATAGGCTGGTCGACCTCAACCTATAACACTGTAGAGGACTATATATAACACAGGGACTATAAGGCTGGTCGACCTCAACCTATAACACTACAGGACTATATATAACACAGGGACTATAAGGCTGGTCGACCTCAACCTATAACACTGTAGAGGACTATATATAACACAGGGACTATAAGGCTGGTCGACCTCAACCTATAACACTGTAGAGGACTATATAACACAGGGACTATAAGGCTGGTCGACCTCAACCTATAACACTGTAGAGGACTATATATAACACAGGGACTATAAGGCTGGTCGACCTCAACCTATAACACTGTAGAGGACTATATATAACACAGGGACTATAAGGCTGGTCGACCTCACCTATAACACTGTAGAGGACTATATATAACACAGGGACTATAAGGCTGGTCGACCTCAACCTAGAACACTACAGGACTATATATAACACAGGGACTATAAGGCTGGTCGACCTCAACCTATAACACTACAGGACTATATATAACACAGGGACTATAAGGCTGGTCGACCTCAACCTATAACACTACAGGACTATATATAACACAGGGACTATAAGGCTGGTCGACCTCAACCTATAACACTACAGGACTATATATAACACAGGGACTATAAGGCTGGTCGACCTCAACCTAGAACACTACAGACTATATATAACACAGTGGCTATAAGGCTGGTCGACCTCAACCTAGAACACTACAGGACTATATATAACACAGGGACTATAAGGCTGGTCGACCTCAACCTATAACACTACAGGACTATATATAACACAGGGACTATAAGGCTGGTCGACCTCAACCTATAACACTACAGGACTATATATAACACAGGGACTATAGGCTGGTCGACCTCAACCTAGAACACTACAGGACTATATATAACACAGGGACTATAAGGCTGGTCGACCTCAACCTATAACACTGTAGAGGACTATATATAACACAGTGGCTATATTTAATATGGATTATTTACTGTGTATAGACTGGGTGTTGTAGACTGGGTGTTGTAGACTGGGTGTTGTAGACTGTGTGTTGTAGTATAATGTATAGACTGGGTGTTGTAGACTGGGTGTTGTAGACTGGGTGTTGTAGACTGTGTGTTGTAGTATAATGTATAGACTGGGTGTATAGACTGGGTGTTGTAGACTGTGTGTTGTAGTATAATGTATAGACTGGGTGTTGTAGACTGGGTGTTGTAGTATAATGTATAGACTGGGTGTATAGACTGGGTGTTGTAGACTGTGTGTTGTAGTATAAATGTATAGACTGGGTGTATAGACTGGGTGTTGTAGTATAATGTATAGACTGGGTGTATAGACTGGGTGGTTGTAGTATAATGTATAGACTGTGTGTTGTAGTATAATGTATAGACTGGGTGTATAGACTGGGTGTTGTAGACTGGGTGTTGTAGTATAATGTATAGACTGTGTGTTGTAGTATAATGTATAGACTGGGTGTTGTAGTATAATGTATAGACTGGGTGTTGTAGTATATATGTATAGACTGGGTGTATAGACTGGGTGTTGTAGTATAATGTATAGACTGGGTGTTGTAGTATAATGTATAGACTGTGTGTTGTAGTATAATGTATAGACTGGGTGTTGTAGTATAATGTATAGACTGGGTGTTGTAGTATAATGTATAGACTGGGTGTGTTGTAGTATAATGTATAGACTGGGTGTTTGTATAGTATATGTATAGACATGTAGCTGGGTGTTGTAGTATAATGTATAGACTGGGTGTTGTAGTATAATGTATAGACTGGGTGTATAGACTGTGTGTTGTAGTATAATGTATAGACTGGGTGTTGTAGTATAATGTATAGACTGGGTGTATAGACTGGGTGTTGTAGTATAATGTATAGACTGGGTGTATAGACTGGGTGTTGTAGTATAATGTATAGACTGGGTGTATAGACTGGGTGTTGTAGTATAATGTATAGACTGGGTGTTGTAGTATAATGTATAGACTGGGTGTATAGACTGGGTGTTGTAGTAATAATGTATAGACTGGGTGTTGTAGTATAATGTATAGACTGGGTGTTGTAGTATAATGTATAGACTGGGTGTTGTAGCATAATGTATAGACTGTGTGTTGTAGTATAATGTATAGACTGGGTGTATAGACTGGGTGTTGTAGTATAATGTATAGACTGGGTGTTGTAGTATAATGTATAGACTGGGTGTATAGACTGTGTGTTGTAGTATAATGTATAGACTGGGTGTATAGACTGTGTGTTGTAGTATAATGTATAGACTGGGTGTTGTAGTATAATGTATAGACTGGGTGTATAGACTGTGTGTTGTAGTATAATGTGTAGACTGGGTGTTGTAGTATAATGTATTAGACTGTGTGTTGTAGTATAATGTATAGACTGGGTGTTGTAGTATAATGTATAGACTGTGTGTTGTAGTATAATGTATAGACTGGGTGTATAGACTGTGTGTTGTAGTATAATGTATAGACTGGGTGTTGTAGTATAATGTATAGACTGGGTGTATAGACTGTGTGTTGTAGTATAATGTATAGACTGGGTGTTGTAGTATAATGTATAGACTGTGTGTATATACTGTGGTTGTTGTAGTATAATGTATAGACTGGGTGTATAGACTGTGTTGGTTGTAGTATAATGTATAGACTGGGTGTAATAGACTGTGTGTTGTAGTATAATGTATAGACTGGGTGTATAGACTGGGTGTTGTAGTATAATGTATAGACTGTGTGTTGTAGTATAATGTATAGACTGTGTGTATATACTGTGTGTTGTAGTATAATGTATAGACTGGGTGTATAGACTGGTGTTGTAGTATAATGTATAGACTGGGTGTTGTAGTATAATGTATAGACTGGGTGTTGTAGTATAATGTTATAGACTGGGTGTTGTAGTATAAATGTATAGACTGGGTGTTGTAGTATAATGTATAGACTGGGTGTATAGACTGTGTGTTGTAGTATAATGTATAGGACTGGGTGTTGTAGTATAATGTATAGACTGGGTGTATAGACTGGGTGTTGTAGTATAATGTATAGACTGGGTGTATAGACTGTGTGTTGTAGTTATAATGTGTAGACTGGGTGTTGTAGTATAATGTATAGACTGGGTGTTGTAGTATAATGTATAGACTGTGTGTTGTAGTATAATGTATAGACTGGGTGTTGTAGTATAATGTATAGACTGGTGTATATACTGTGTGTTGTAGTATAATATATAGACTGGGTGTATAGACTGTGTGTTGTAGTATAATGTATAGACTGGGTGTTGTAGTATAATGTATAGACTGGGTGTATAGACTGTGTGTTGTAGTATAATGTATAGACTGGGTGTATAGACTGTGTGTTGTAGTATAATGTATAGACTGGGTGTATAGACTGGGTGTTGTAGTATAATGTATAGACTGTGTGTTGTAGTATAATGTATAGACTGTGTGTATATACTGTGTGTTGTAGTATAATGTATAGACTGGGTGTATAGACTGTGTGTTGTAGTATAATCGTATAGACTGGGGTGTATAGGACTGGGTGTTGTAGTATAATGTATAGACTGGGTGTTGTAGTATAATGTATAGACTGGGTGTATAGACTGGGTGTTGTAGTATAATGTATAGACTGGGTGTTGTAGTATAATGTATAGACTGGGTGTTGTAGTATAATGTATAGACTGGGTGTATAGACTGGGTGTTGTAGTATAATGTATAGACTGGGTGTTGTAGTATAATGTATAGACTGGGTGTATAGACTGGGTGTTGTAGTATAATGTATAGACTGGGTGTTGTAGTATAATGTATAGACTGGGTGTATAGACTGTGTGTTGTAGTATAATGTATAGACTGGGTGTATAGACTGGGTGTGTGTAGTATAATGTATAGGACTGGGTGTTGTAGTATAATGTATAGACTGGGTGTATAGACTGGGTGTTGTAGTATAATGTATAGACTGGGTGTTGTAGTATAATGTATAGACTGGGTGTTGTAGTATAATGTATAGACTGGGTGTTGTAGTATAATGTATAGACTGGGTGTATAGACTGGGTGTTGTAGTATAATGTATAGACTGGGTGTTGTAGTATAATGTATAGACTGGGTGTATAGACTGTGTGTTGTAGTATAATGTATAGACTGTGTGTATATACTGTGTGTTGTAGTATAATGTATAGACTGGGTGTTGTAGTATAATGTATAGACTGGGTGTTGTAGACTGGGTGTGTAGTATAATGTATAGACGGGTGTGTAGTATAATGTATAGACTGGGTGTTGTAGTATAATGTATAGACTGTGTGTATATACTGTGTGTTGTAGTATAATGTATAGACTGGGTGTTGTAGTATAATGTATAGACTGGGTGTATAGACTGGGTGTTGTAGTAATAATGTATAGACTGGGTGTTGTAGTATAATGTATAGACTGGGTGTATAGACTGGGTGTTGTAGTATAATGTATAGACTGGGTGTTGTAGTATAATGTATAGACTGGGTGTATAGACTGGGTGTTGTAGTATAATGTATAGACTGGGTGTATAGACTGGGTGTTGTAGTAATAATGTATATACTGTGTGTTGTAGTATAATGTATAGACTGGGTGTTGTAGTATAATGTATAGACTGGGTGTATAGACTGGGTGTTGTAGTAATAATGTATAGACTGGGTGTTGTAGTATAATGTATAGACTGGGTGTATAGACTGGGTGTTGTAGTAATAATGTATAGACTGGGTGTTGTAGTATAATGTATAGACTGGGTGTTGTAGTATAATGTATAGACTGGGGTGTATAGACTGGGTGTTGTTAGTAATAATAGTATAGACTGGGTGTTGTAGTATAATGTATAGACTGGGTGTATAGACTGGGTGTTGTAGTATAATGTATAGGACTGGGTGTTGTAGTATAATGTATAGACTGGGTGTTGTAGTATAATGTATAGACTGGGTGTATAGACTGTGTGTTGTAGTATAATGTAATAGACTGGGTGTTGTAGTATAATGTATAGACTGGGTGTATAGACTGTGTGTTGTAGTATAATGTATAGACTGTGTGTATATACTGTGTGTTGTAGTATAATGTATAGACTGGGTGTTGTAGTATAATGTATAGACTGGGTGTTGTAGACTGGGTGTTGTAGAGTATAATGTATAGACTGGGTGTTGTAGGTATAATGTATTAGACTGGGTGTTTGTAGTATAATGTATAGACTGTGTGTATATACTGTGTGTTGTAGTATAATGTATAGACTGGGTGTTGGTAGTTAATGTATAGACTGGGTGTATAGACTGGGGTGTTGTAGTAATAATGTATAGACTGGGGTGTTGTAGTATAATGTATAGACTGGGTGTATAGACTGGGTGTTGTAGTAATAATGTATAGACTGTGTGTTGTAGTATAATGTATAGACTGGGTGTTGTAGTATAATGTATAGACTGGGTGTATAGACTGTGTGTGTAGTATAATGTATAGACTGGGTGTTGTAGTATATGTATAGACTGGGTGTTGTAGTATAATGTATAGACTGGTGTTGTAGTATAATGTATAGACTGGGTGTTGTAGTATAATGTATAGACTGGGTGTTGTAGTATAATGTATAGACTGTGTGTATATACTGTGTGTTGTAGTATAATGTATAGACTGGGTGTTGTAGTATAATGTATAGACTGGGTGTATAGACTGGGTGTATAGACTGTGTGTTGTAGTATAATGTATAGACTGGGTGTATAGACTGTGTGTTGTAGTATAATGTATAGACTGTGTGTATATACTGTGTGTTGTAGTATAATGTATAGACTGGGTGTATATACTGTGTGTTGTAGTATAATGTATAGACTGGGTGTTGTAGTATAATGTATAGACTGGGTGTATAGACTGGGTGTTGTAGTATAATGTATAGACTGGGTGTTGTAGTATAATGTATAGACTGTGTGTTGTAGTATAATGTATAGACTGGGTGTATAGACTGGGTGTTGTAGTATAATGTATAGACTGGGTGTATAGACTGGGTGTTGTAGTATAATGTATAGACTGGGTGTTGTAGTATAATGTATAGACTGGGTGTATATACTGTGTGTTGTAGTATAATGTATGACTGGGTGTTGTAGTATAATGTATAGACTGGGTGTATAACTGTGTGTTGTAGTATATGTATAGACTGGGTGTATAGACTGTGTGTTGTAGTATAATGTATAGACTGTGTGTATATACTGTGTGTTGTAGTATAATGTATAGACTGGTGTTGTAGTATAATGTATAGACTGGGTGTTGTAGTATAATGTATAGACTGGGTGTGTAGACTGGGTGTTTTTAGTATAATGTATAGACTGGGTGTTGTAGTATAATGTATAGACTGGGTGTATAGACTGGGTGTTGTAGATAATGTATAGACTGGGTGTATAGACTGGGTGTTGTAGTATAATGTATAGACTGGGTGTTGTAGTATAATGTATAGACTGGGTGTTGTAGTATAATGTATAGACTGGGTGTTGTAGTATAATGTATAGACTGTGGTGTATAGACTGGGTGTTGTAGTATAATGTATAGACTGGGTGTTGTAGTATAATGTATAGACGTGGTGTTGTAGTATAATGTATAGACTGGGTGTATAGACTGGGTGTTGTAGTATAATGTATAGACTGGGTGTGTAGACTGGTGTTGTAGTATAATTATAGGTACTGGGTTGTTGTATATAATGTATAGACTGGTGTGTAGTATAATGTATAGACTGGGTGTTGTAGTATAATGTATAGACTGGGTGTTGTAGTATAATGTATAGACTGGGTTGTATAGACTGGGTGTTGTAATGTATAATGTATAGACTGTGTGTATAGACTGGGGTTGTAGTATAATGTATCGACTGGGTGTATAGACTGGGTGTTGTAGTATAATGTATAGACTGGGTGTATAGACTGGGTGTTGTAGTATAATGTATAGACTGGGTGTTATAGACTGGGTGTTGTAGTATAATGTATAGACTGGGTGTATAGACTGGGTGTTGTAGTATAATGTATAGACTGGGTGTTGTATATAATGTATAGACTGGGTGTATAGACTGGGTGTTGTAGTATATGTATAGACTGGTGTATAGACTGGGTGTTGTAGTATAATGTATAGACTGGGTGTTGTAGTATAATGTATAGACTGGGTGTATAGACTGGGTGTTGTAGTATAATGTATAGACTGTGTGTTGTAGTATAATGTATAGACTGGTGTTGTAGTATAATGTATAGACTGGGTGTATAGACTGGGTGTTGTAGTATAATGTATAGACTGGTGTTGTAGTATAATGTATAGACTGGGTGTATAGACTGTGTGTTGTAGTATAATGTATAGACTGGGTGTATAGACTGTGTGTTGTAGTATAATGTATAGACTGGGTGTATAGACTGTGTGTTGTAGTATAATGTATAGACTGGGTGTATAGACTGGGTGTTTGTAGTATAATGTATAGACTGGGTGTATAGACTGTGTGTTGTAGTATAATGTATAGACTGTGTGTAATATACTGTGTGTTGTAGTATAATGTATAGACTGGGTGTTGTAGTATAATGTATAGACTGGGTGTTGTAGACTGGGTGTTGTAGTATAATGTATAGACTGGGTGTTGTAGTATAATGTATAGACTGGGTGTTGTAGTATAATGTATAGACTGTGTGTTATACTGTGTGTTGTAGTATAATGTATAGACTGGGTGTTGTAGATAATGTATAGACTGGGTGTATAGACTGGTGTGTGTAGTATAATGTATAGACTGGGTGTTGTAGTATAATGTATAGGACTGGGTTTATAGACTGGGTGTTGTAGTAATAAGTATAGACTGTGTGTTGTAGTATAATGTAGTAGACTGGGTGTTGTAGTATAATGTATAGACTGGGTGTTGTAGTATAATGTATAGACTGGGTGTTGTAGTATAATGTATAGACTGGGTGTTGTAGTATAATGTATAGACTGGGTGTTTGTAGTATAATGTATAGACTGGGTGTTGTAGTATATGTATAGACGGGGTGTTGTAGTATAATGTATAGACTGGGTGTATAGACTGGGTGTTGTAGTATAATGTATAGACTGGGTGTATAGACTGGGTGTATAGACTGTTGTGTTGTAGTATAATGTATAGACTGGGTGTATAGGACTGTGTGTGGTAGTATAATGTATAGACTGTGTGTATATACTGTGTGTTGTAGTATAATGTATAGACTGGGTGTATATACTGTGTGTTGTAGTATAATGTATAGACTGGGTGTTGTAGTATAATGTATAGACTGGGTGTATAGACTGGGTGTTGTAGTATAATGTATAGACTGGGTGTTGTAGTATAATGTATAGACTGTGTGTTGTAGTATAATGTATAGACTGGGTGTATAGACTGGGTGTTGTAGTATAATGTATAGACTGGGTGTATAGACTGGGTGTTGTAGTATAATGTATAGACTGGGTGTTGTAGTATAATGTATAGACTGGGTGTATATACTGTGTGTTGTAGTATAATGTATAGACTGGGTGTTGTAGTATAATGTATAGACTGGGTGTATAGACTGTGTGTTGTAGTATAATGTATAGACTGGGTGTATAGACTGTGTGTTGTAGTATAATGTATAGACTGTGTGTATATACTGTGTGTTGTAGTATAATGTATAGACTGGGTGTTGTAGTATAATGTATAGACTGGGTGTTGTAGTATAATGTATAGACTGGGTGTGTAGACTGGGTGTTGTAGTATAATGTATAGACTGGGTGTTGTAGTATAATGTATAGACTGGGTGTATAGACTGGGTGTTGTAGTATAATGTATAGACTGGGTGTATAGACTGGGTGTTGTAGTATAATGTATAGACTGGGTGTTGTAGTATAATGTATAGACTGGGTGTTGTAGTATAATGTATAGACTGGGTGTTGTAGTATAATGTATAGACTGGGTGTATAGACTGGGTGTTGTAGTATAATGTATAGACTGGGTGTTGTAGTATAATGTATAGACTGTGTGTTGTAGTATAATGTATAGACTGGGTGTATAGACTGGGTGTTGTAGTATAATGTATAGACTGGGTGTGTAGACTGGGTGTTGTAGTATAATGTATAGACTGGGTGTTGTAGTATAATGTATAGACTGGGTGTTGTAGTATAATGTATAGACTGGGTGTTGTAGTATAATGTATAGACTGGGTGTTGTAGTATAATGTATAGACTGGGTGTATAGACTGGGTGTTGTAGTATAATGTATAGACTGTGTGTATAGACTGGGTGTTGTAGTATAATGTATAGACTGGGTGTATAGACTGGGTGTTGTAGTATAATGTATAGACTGGGTGTATAGACTGGGTGTTGTAGTATAATGTATAGACTGGGTGTATAGACTGGGTGTTGTAGTATAATGTATAGACTGGGTGTATAGACTGGGTGTTGTAGTATAATGTATAGACTGGGTGTTGTAGTATAATGTATAGACTGGGTGTATAGACTGGGTGTTGTAGTATAATGTATAGACTGGGTGTATAGACTGGGTGTTGTAGTATAATGTATAGACTGGGTGTTGTAGTATAATGTATAGACTGGGTGTATAGACTGGGTGTTGTAGTATAATGTATAGACTGTGTGTTGTAGTATAATGTATAGACTGGGTGTTGTAGTATAATGTATAGACTGGGTGTTGTAGTATAATGTATAGACTGGGTGTATAGACTGGGTGTTGTAGTATAATGTATAGACTGGGTGTTGTAGTATAATGTATAGACTGGGTGTATAGACTGTGTGTTGTAGTATAATGTATAGACTGGGTGTATAGACTGTGTGTTGTAGTATAATGTATAGACTGGGTGTATAGACTGTGTGTTGTAGTATAATGTATAGACTGGGTGTATAGACTGGGTGTTGTAGTATAATGTATAGACTGTGTGTTGTAGTATAATGTATAGACTGGGTGTTGTAGTATAATGTATAGACTGGGTGTATAGACTGGGTGTTGTAGTATAATGTATAGACTGGGTGTATAGACTGTGTGTTGTAGTATAATGTATAGACTGGGTGTTGTAGTATAATGTATAGACTGGGTGTTGTAGTATAATGTATAGACTGTGTGTTGTAGTATAATGTATAGACTGGGTGTTGTAGTATAATGTATAGACTGGGTGTATAGACTGGGTGTTGTAGTATAATGTATAGACTGGGTGTTGTAGTATAATGTATAGACTGGGTGTTGTAGTATAATGTATAGACTGGGTGTATAGACTGGGTGTATAGACTGGGTGTATAGACTGGGTGTATAGACTGGGTGTATAGACTGGGTGTTGTAGTATAATGTATAGACTGGGTGTATAGACTGGGTGTTGTAGTATAATGTATAGACTGGGTGTATAGACTGGGTGTTGTAGTATAATGTATAGACTGGGTGTATATACTGTGTGTTGTAGTATAATGTATAGACTGGGTGTATAGACTGTGTGTTGTAGTATAATGTATAGACTGGGTGTATAGACTGGGTGTTGTAGTATAATGTATAGACTGTGTGTTGTAGTATAATGTATAGACTGGGTGTTGTAGTATAATGTATAGACTGGGTGTATAGACTGGGTGTTGTAGTATATGTATAGACTGGGTGTTGTAGTATAATGTATAGACTGGGTGTATAGACTGGGTGTTGTAGTATAATGTATAGACTGTGTGTTTGTAGTATAATGTATAGACTGGGTGTATAGACTGGGTGTTGTAGTATAATGTATAGACTGGGTTTGTAGCATAATGTATAGACTGGGTGTTGTAGTATAATGTATAGACGTGTGTGTATAGACTGGGTGTTGTAGTATAATGTATAGACTGGGTGTATAGACTGGGTGTTGTAGTATAATGTATAGACTGGGGTGTTGTAGTATAATGATAGACTGGGTGTTGTAGTATAATGTATAGACTGGGTGTTGTAGTATAATGTATAGACTGGGTGTTGTAGTATAATGTATAGGACTGGTGTTGTAGTATAAATGTATAGACTGGGGTGTTGTAGTATAATGTATAGACTGTGTGTTGTAGTATAATGTATAGACTGGGTGTATAGACTGGGTGTTGTAGTATAATGTATAGACTGGGTGTATAGACTGGGTGTTGTAGTATAATGTATAGACTGGGTGTATAGACTGGGTGTTGTAGTATAATGTATAGACTGGGTGTATAGACTGGGTGTTGTAGTATAATGTATAGACTGGGTGTATAGACTGGGTGTTGTAGTATAATGTATAGACTGTGTGTTGTAGGTATAATGTATAGACTGGTGTTGTAGTATAATGTATAGACTGGGTGTATAGCTGGGTGTATAGACTGGGTGTTGTAGTATAATGTATAGACTGGGTGTATAGACTGGGTGTATAGACTGGGTGTTGTAGTATAATGTATAGACTGGGTGTATAGACTGGGTGTTGTAGTATAATGTATAGACTGGGTGTATAGACTGTGTGTTGTAGTATAATGTATAGACTGTGTGTTGTAGTATAATGTATAGACTGGGTGTATAGACTGGGTGTTGTAGTATAATGTATAGACTGGGTGTATAGACTGGGTGTTGTAGTATAATGTATAGACTGTGTGTTGTAGATCAGGTCAATATGGTTTATTTACTGTGTGTTGTAGATCAGGTTAATATGTTTTAGTTACTGTGTGTTGTAGACTCTGTAGATCAGGTCAATATGGTTTATTTACTGTGTGTTGTAGACTCTGTAGATCAGGTTAATATGGTTTAGTTACTGTGTGTTGTAGATCAGGTTAATATGGTTTATTTACTGTGTGTTGTAGACTCTGTAGATCAGGTCAATATGGTTTATTTACTGTGTGTTGTAGACTCTGTAGATCAGGTTAATATGGATTATTTACTGTGTGTTGTAGACTCTGTAGATCAGGTTAATATGGTTTATTTACTGTGTGTTGTAGATCAGGTTAATATGGTTTATTTACTGTGTGTTGTAGACTCTGTAGATCAGGTTAATATGGATTATTGCTTCTTAACCCAATATCTCAGGTTAATAGGGTTTATTTACTGTGTGTTGTAGACTCTGTAGATCAGGTTAATATGGATTATTGCTTCTTAACCCAATATCTCAGGTTAATATGGTTTAGTTACTGTGTGTTGTAGACTCTGTAGATCAGGTTAATATGGTTTATTTACTGTGTGTTGTAGACTCTGTAGATCAGGTTAATATGGATTATTGCTTCTTAACCCAATATCTCAGGTTAATATGGTTTAGTTACTGTGTGTTGTAGACTCTGTAGATCAGGTTAATATGGATTATTGCTTCTTAACCCAATATCTCAGATTATATCTCAGGTTATATCTCAGGTTATATCTCAGGTTATATCTCAGGTTATATCTCAGGTTATATCTCAGGTTATATCTCAGGTTATATCTCAGGTTATATCTCAGGTTATATCTCAGGTTATATCTCAGGTTATATCTCAGGTTATATCTCAGGTTATATCTCAGGTTATATCTCAGGTTATATCTCAGGTTATATCTCAGGTTATATCTCAGGTTACATCTCAGGTTACATCTCAGGTTATATCTCAGGTTATATCTCAGGTTATATCTCAGGTTATATCTCAGGTTATATCTCAGGTTATATCTCAGGTTATATCTCAGGTTATATCTCAGGTTAAAGGAGTAATTTTAAGCCTTGAGACAATTGAGACATGGATTGTGTGTGTGTGTCATTCAGAGGGTGATGGGTAAGACTACAGATTTAAGTGCCTTTGAACAGGGGGTATGGTTGTAGGTGCCAGGCGCACCGGTTTGTGTCAAGAACTGCAACGCTGCTGGGTTTTTCACACTCAACAGTTTCCTGTGTGTATCAAGAAGGGTCCATCACCCAAAGGACATCCAGTCAACTTGACACAACTGTGGGAGGAATTGGAGTCAACATGGGCCAGCATCCCTGTGGAACGATTTCAACACCTTGTAGAGTCCATGTCCTGATGAATTGAGGCTGTTCTGAGGGCAAAAGGGGGTGCAACTCAATATTAGGAAGGTGTTCTTAATGTTTGGTATATACTGTAGTACTCTCATTTCCTCTGTGATCTCCAGCAGACCTCCATAGTGGCTCATCAGTGGGGTTAAACCTCAGGGCGCCCCATCAGGGATCAACAGTGATTTAGCAAACAAATGATCCGTAATGGCCGCTTGTACTGTCTGTGGGCCGCGGTAATATGGTTACAGATCCACCACCCACCGTAGAGAGAGAGGAAACCATAACCCATTTCCTCTCTCTCTCTCTCTGTCTCTCTCTCTGTCTCTCTCTCTGTCTCTCTCTCTGTCTCTCTCTCTCTCTCTCTCCTCTCTCTCTCTCTCTCTCTCTGTCTCTCTCTCTGTCTCTCTCTCTGTCTCTCTCTCTGTCTCTCTCTCTCTCTCCTCTCTCTCTCTCTCTCTCTCTCTCTCTCTCTCTCTCTCTCTCTCTCTGTCTCTCTCTCTGTCTCTCTCTCTGTCTCTCTCTCTCTCTCTCTCTCTCTCTCTCTCTCTCTCTGTCTGTCTGTCTGTCTGTCTGTCTGTCTGTCTGTCTGTCTGTCTGTCTGTCTGTCTGTCTGTCTGTCTGTCTGTCTGTCTGTCTCTGTCTCTGTCTGTCTGTCTGTCTGTCTGTCTGTCTGTCTGTCTGTCTGTCTGTCTGTCTGTCTGTCTGTCTCTCTGTCTGTCTGTCTCTGTATTTTGATTTGTTTACAAATTCTTTGTAGGTCTGAATGAATATACACTACAAGTATGTGGACACCTGCTCGTTGAACATCTCATTCCAAAATCATGGCATTAATATGGACTTGGTCCTCCCTTTGCTGCTATAACAGCCTCCAGTCTTCTGGGAAGGCTTTCCACTAGATGTTGGAACATTGCTGCTATAACAGCCTCCACTGTTCTGGGAAGGCTTTCCACTAGATGTTGGAACATTGCTGCTATAACAGCCTCCAGTCTTCTGGGAAGGCTTTCCACTAGATGTTGGAACATTGCTGCTATAACAGCCTCCACTCTTCTGGAAAGGCTTTCCACGAGATGTTGGAACATTGCTGCAATAACAGCCTCCAGTCTTCTGGGAAGGCTTTCCACTAGATTATGGAACATTGCTGCTATAACAGCCTCCACTCTTCTGGGAAGGCTTTCCACGAGATGTTGGAACATTGCTGCAATAACAGCCTCCAGTCTTCTGGGAAGGCTTTCCACTAGATTATGGAACATTGCTGCTATAACAGCCTCCACTCTTCTGGGAAGGCTTTCCACTAGATGTTGGAACATTGCTGCTATAACAGCCTCCACTGTTCTGGGAAGGCTTTCCACTAGATGTTGGAACATTGCTGCAGGGACTTCCATTCAGCCACAAGAGTATTAGTGAGGTCAGGTACTGATGTTGGGTGATTAGTCCTGGCTCGCAGTCGGCATTCCAATTCATCCCAAAGGTGTTCGATGGGGTTGAGGTCAGAGGTCGACCGATTATGATTTTTCGATTATTGGAGGACCAAAAAAGCCGATACCGATAAAAAAAAAATGTATTTGTAATAATGACAAATGGGCTCGAACCAGCAACACAACGACAATTAGCGCGCGCTAACTAGCTAGCCATTTCACTTTGGTTACACGAGCCTCATCTCGGGAGTTGATAGGCTTGAAGTCATAAACAGCGCAATGCTTGACGCACAACGAATAGCTGCTGGCAAAACGCACGGGAGTGCTGTTTGAATGAATGTTTACGCGCCTGCTTCTGCCTACCACCGCTCAGTCAGATACTTAGATACTTGGATGCTCAGTCAGATTATATGCAACACAGGACACGCTAGATAATATCTAGTAATATCATCAACCATGTGTAGTTAACTTGTGATTATGATTTATTGTTTTTTATAAGTTAAGTTTAATGCTAGCTAGCAACTTACCTTGGCTTACTGCATTCACGTAACAGGCAGTCTCCTTGTGGAGTGCAACGAGAGAGAGGCAGGTCGTTATTGCGTTGGACTAGTTAACTGAAAGGTTGCAAGAATAGAACCCCCGAGCCGACAAGGTGAAAATCTGTCGTTCTGCCCCCGAACGAGGCAGTTAACCCACGGTTCCTAGGCCGTCATTGAAAACAAGAATGTGTTCTTAACTGACTTGCCTCGTTAAATATATATCGGTTTCCGATTTGTAATGAAAACTTGAAATCGGCCCTAATTAATCGGCCATTCCGATTAATCTGTCGACCTCTAGTTGAGGTCAGGGCTCTGTGCAGGCCAGATCACCGATCTCGACAAACCATTTCTGTATGGACCTCGCTTCGTGCACGGAGGCATTATCATGCTGAAACAGGAAAGGGCCTTCTCCAAACTGTTGCCGTAAATTGGAAGCCCAGCATCGTCTAGAATGTTATTCTATGCTGTATCCTTCCCTGGAACTAAGGGGCCCAAACCATGAAAAACAGCCCCAGACCATTATTCCTCCTCCACCAAACTTTACAGTTGCCACTATGTATTGGGGCAGGTAGGGAAACATGACTCATCACTCCAGAGAATTCGTTTCCATTGCTCAAGAGCCCAATGGCGGCGAACTTTACACCACTCCAGCCAATGCTTGGCATTGCAATATTTTTATTTATTTAACTAGGCACGTCAGTTAAGAACAAATTCTTATTTACAATGACTTCATATCGGGGAAACAGATTTTTACCTTGTCAGCTCAGGGATTCGATCCAGCAATCTTGTGAGTTATTTGCCCAATGCTCTAACCACTAGGCTACCTGCCGGCCTTAGGCTTGTGTGTGCGGCTGCTATGCCATAGAAACCCATTTCACGAAGCTCCCGACAAATAGTTATTGTGCTGAAGTTGCTTCCAGAGGCAGTTTGGAACTCAGCTTGAGTGTTCTTTACGCGCTTCAGCGGTCCCGTTCTGTGAGCTTGTGTGGCCTACCACTGCGTGGCTGAGCCGTTGTTTCTCCTTGACATTTCCACTTCACAATAACAGCACTTACAGTTGACCAGGGCACCTCTAGCAGGGCAGACATTTGACGAAATGACTTTTTTGAAAAGGTTGCATCCTAAGACAGTGCGATGTTTTCTTCAGTAAGAACATTCTACTGCCATTGTTTCTCTATGGAGATTGCATGGCTGTGTGCTTGATCTTATACACCTGCTAGGAAGTTGTGTGGCTGAAATAGAATCCACTTGTTTGTGTACTTGTAGTTTATGTCTCTCTAATATGGTCATACATTGGGCAGGAGGTTAGGAAGTGCAGCTCAGTTTCCACCTCATTTTGTGGGCAGTGAGCACATAGCCTGTCTTCTCTTGAGAGCCATGTCTGCCTACGGCGGCCTTTCTCAATAGCAAGGCTATGCTCACTGAGTCTGTACATAGTCAAAGCTTTCCTTAAGTTTGGGTCAGTCACAGTGGTCAGGTATTCTGCCGCTGTGTACTCTCTGTTTAGGGTCAGTCACAGTGGTCAGGTATTCTGCCGCTGTGTACTCTCTGTTTAGGGCCAAATAGCATTCTAGTTTGATCAGTTTTTTTGGTAATTCTTTCCAATGTGTCAAGTAATTATCTTTTTGTTTTCTCATGATTTGGTTGGGTCTAATTGTGCTGCTGTCCTGGGGCTCTGTGGGGTGTGTTTGTGAACAGAGCCCCAGGACCAGCTTGCTTAGGGGACTCTTCTCTACGTTCATCTCCAGACATTTCAAATGTCACGTTATTATTATGTTGTATATCTTTCTCCCTCTCGCTCTGATATTCACATTCTCTCTCTCTCTGGAGCAGAGCAGTATCTCATCAGTATCGAAAACATTGGCTGGTGGATTTGTTTCATCTACCTGTCACAGTGGCTGGTGGACCACAACGTACATTTCAGTACCAGTTAACCCACTGTTCCTAGACCAGTTAACCCACTGTTCCTAGACCAGTTAACCCACTGTTCCTAGACCAGTTAACCCACTAGACCAGTTAACCCTCTGTTCCTAGACCAGTTAACCCACTGTTACTAGACCAGTTAACCCTCTGTTCCTAGACCAGTTAACCCACTGTTACTAGACCAGTTAACCCACTGTTCCTAGACCAGTTAACCCACTGTTCCTAGACCAGTTAACCCACTGTTCCTAGACCAGTTAACCCACTGTTCCTAGACCAGTTAACCCACTGTTCCTAGACCAGTTAACCCACTGTTCCTAGACCAGTTAACCCACTGTTCCTAGACCAGTTAACCCACTGATCCTAGACCAGTTAACCCTCTGTTCCTAGACCAGTTAACCCACTGTTCCTAGACCAGTTAACCCACTGTTCCTAGACCAGTTAACCCACTGTTCCTAGACCAGTTAACCCTCTGTTCCTAGACCAGTTAACCCTCTGTTCCTTGACCAGTTAACCCACTGTTCCTAGACCAGTTAACCCACTGTTCCTAGACCAGTTAACCCACTGTTCCTAGACCAGTTAACCCACTGTTCCTAGACCAGTTAACCCACTGTTCCTAGACCAGTTAACCCACTGTTCCTAGACCAGTTAACCCACTGTTCCTAGACCAGTTAACCCACTGTTCCTAGACCAGTTAACCCACTGTTCCTAGACCAGTTAACCCACTGTTCCTAGACCAGTTAACCCACTGTTCCTAGACCAGTTAACCCTCTGTTCCTAGACCAGTTAACCCACTGTTACTAGACCAGTTAACCCACTGATCCTAGACCAGTTAACCCACTGTTCCTAAGGCCGTCGTTGAAAATAAGGATTTGTTCTTAACTGACTTGCCTAGTTAAATGAAGGTAAAATCCCCTTCTCTCCTCTCTCATGTGTTCCTCCTGGTATGTCTGGTATTTCACAAAGCCTTAGATCTTAGAGCCTTGCCGGGGGAGGGGTGTGAGAGTGTGTGACACTGGTTAACACACACACACACACACACACACACACACACACACACACTGCAGGACCTAAGTGTTACTCTCAGCCTCATATCCTCCTACTGAGGATTTGGTGAGTGTGTGGGGGAGGAGTTGTGTGGTTAACACACACACACACACACACACACACACGCTCAGAGGCTGTGTTGCTACCTCTGCTCTCGTTGGTTGCAGAGCGTGGCAGGGATTTCATGGTTGACTGGGGAGAGAGAGGTTTCAGTGTGTGCCTCTCTCTGTGTGTGTGTCTGCCTGTCTGTCTTTTCTTGTATATTCTGTGTCCATACTTTGACTATCGTCTGTCTGTGTGTGTTGTCTCGCTGTGTGTGTTGTCTCGCTGTGTGTGTGTGTCAGTGAGGGGACTACAAGATGTAATTAGACACAATGGTTAGAGCTGATGGAACAGATGCCTCTTTGTAAACGTTGCTCGTCTCACCATGCGTTCTCTGACCCCACCACCCTGCTCCAAGTTACACTCTTCTTCTCCCTCCTCTCTCTCTCTCTCTTTCTCTGCTCTCTCTCTCTTTCTCCGCTCTCTCTCTCGCTCTCTCTCTCTCTCTCTCTCTCTCTTTCTCCTCTCTCTCTCTTCTCCGCTCTCTCTCTCTCTCTCTCTCTCTCTCTCTCTCTCTCTCTCTCTCTCTCTCTCTCTTTCTCCGCTCTCTCTCTCTCTCTCTCTCTCTCTCTCTCTCTCTCTTTCTCTACCTCTCTCTCTCTCTCTCTCTCTTTCTCCGCTCTCTCTCTCTCTCTCTCTCTTTCTCTACCTCTCTCTCTCTCTCTCTCTCTCTCTCTTCTCTCTCCCCCCTCTCTACCTCTCTCTCCTCTCTCTACCTCTCTCTCTCTCTCTCTCTCTCTCTCTCTCTCTCTTCTCTCTCCCCCTCTCTACCTCTCTCTCTCTTTCTCTCTCCCCCTCTCTACCTCTCTCTTCTCTCTTCTCTCTCCCCCTCTCTACCTCTCTCTCTCTCTCTCTCTCTTCTCTCTCCCCCTCTCTACCTCTCTCTCTCTCTCTCTCTCTTCTCTCTCTACCTCTCTCTCTCTCTCTTCTCTCTCTCTCTTCTCTCTCTACCTCTCTCTCTCTCTCTTCTCTCTCTCTCTTCTCTCCCCCCCTCTCCTCCTCTCTCTCTCTATCCCTACTCTCTCTCTCCCCCCGCTCTGCTCCAAGCAACACCCTCTTCTTCTCCCTCCTTTCTGTCTCTCTCAATTCAATTTCAATTGAAGGGCTTTATTGGGAAACACACTGTATATATACAGTGTTGTAATAGTTAAAGTACAAAGGGTTCTTCAGTGGTTGTCCTTTCTCTTTCCTCTCTCCCTGTTCATGATGTTGTCCTTTCTCTTTCCTCTCTCCCTGTTCATGATGTTGTCCGTTCTCTTTCCTCTCTCCCTGTTCATGATGTTGTCCTTTCTCTTTCCTCTCTCCCTTTTCTTGAGGTTGACCCTCCCATCTCTTGTTCTCACTCTGTTTTCTCTGTCTTTTGATCCTCTCTTTCACCCCACTTCTTCTGTTCTCTCCCTCCCCCTCTCACTGTCTCACTTCTCTTTCATGCTCTCCTTTTCCAACCCTCTCTCTCTCACTCTCTGTCTCTCTGTTTCTCTGTCTCTCTCTCTCTCTCTGTCTCCCTTTCACTCTCTCTCTCTCTCTCTCTCTCTCTGTCTCCCTTTCACTCTCTCTCTCTTTCTCTTCTCCCTTCTTTGTGTTTTTCTTTGTGTGGCGACTCTGTCTCTATATCTCCTCCTGTCTCTTTATTCTCTCTCTCCGTTTTCTTGGCTGTAGGACCTTTTTTCCATCAGTGTGACCCTCCTTCCAGCAGTGAGACCCTCCTCCCTCCCTCCCTCCTCTCTCCTCTCCAGTGGCTGTCCTGCCCGGTCTCTCGTCCTATCAGAATGCGGAGAATTACGCTACGTCACCAGCTAATCTGGCAGTGGGGACTGCAGCAGACACGCTATCACTCTCACTCACTCTCACTCTCACTCACGCTCACACACACACACACACACACACACACACACACACACACACACACACACACACACACACACACACACACACACACACACACACACACACACACACAGACACAGACACACACACACAGCAGCATCTCTTTCCCCCTGTCACCTGTCCTTTTACTGGTCTCTGTTGTAAAATAGTGCAGCTGGTTTATTTCATTCAGGCGGAAACGTTTATCTGCTCCTGAATTAAATAAATACTGAAAACAAACCTTCAATCTCCTTTTGAATGTGGACCAGTGTTCACACAAACTGATTCCCCTGTTCTGAGCGCGGTGTTCACACAAACTGATTCACCTGTTCTGAGCGCGGTGTTCACACAAACTGATTCACCTGTTCTGAGCGCGGTGTTCACACAAACTGATTCACCTGTTCTGAGTCGCGGTGTTCACACAAACTGATTCACCTGTTCTGAGCGCGGTGTTCACACAAACTGATTCACCTGTTCTGAGCGCGGTGTTCACACAAACTGATTCACCTGTTCTGAGCACAGTGTTCACACAAACTGATTCACCTGTTCTGAGCGCGGTGTTCACACAAACTGATTCACCTGTTCTGAGCACAGTGTTCACACAAACTGATTCACCTGTTCTGAGCGCGGTGTTCACACAAACTGATTCACCTGTTCTGAGCGCGGTGTTCACACAAACTGATTCACCTGTTCTGAGTCGCAGTGTTCACACAAACTGATTCACCTGTTCTGAGTCGCAGTGTTCACACAAACTGATTCACCTGTTCTGAGTCGCAGTGTTCACACAAACTGATTCACCTGTTCTGAGTCGCAGTGTTCACACAAACTGATTCACCTGTTCTGAGTCGCGGTGTTCACACAAACTGATTCACCTGTTCTGAGTCGCGGTGTTCACACAAACTGATTCACCTGTTCTGAGCGCGGTGTTCACACAAACTGATTCACCTGTTCTGAGCGCGGTGTTCACACAAACTGATTCACCTGTTCTGAGTCGCGGTGTTCACACAAACTGATTCACCTGTTCTGAGCGCGGTGTTCACACAAACTGATTCACCTGTTCTGAGTCGCGGTGTTCACACAAACTGATTCACCTGTTCTGAGCGCGGTGTTCACACAAACTGATTCACCTGTTCTGAGCACAGTGTTCACACAAACTGATTCACCTGTTCTGAGCGCGGTGTTCACACAAACTGATTCACCTGTTCTGAGCGCGGTGTTCACACAAACTGATTCACCTGTTCTGAGTCGCAGTGTTCACACAAACTGATTCACCTGTTCTGAGTCGCAGTGTTCACACAAACTGATTCACCTGTTCTGAGTCGCAGTGTTCACACAAACTGATTCACCTGTTCTGAGTCGCAGTGTTCACACAAACTGATTCACCTGTTCTGAGTCGCGGTGTTCACACAAACTGATTCACCTGTTCTGAGCGCGGTGTTCACACAAACTGATTCACCTGTTCTGAGCGCGGTGTTCACACAAACTGATTCACCTGTTCTGAGTCGCAGTGTTCACACAAACTGATTCACCTGTTCTGAGTCGAGGTGTTCACACAAACTGATTCACCTGTTCTGAGCGCGGTGTTCACACAAATGCATTCATCATTCTTCCTCCATATTGACAGCTTCCCTAAACCATGACATGTTGATCATTCCAAAGCGGTTGTGAATCATTAGGCCTTTGAATAGCCACTAAGCTGGTTATGATGTCTTACTATGTAGGAGGACTCTGTGTTATTTACACCAGTCTGTCTGTCTGTTACCCTCTGACCCTGTCTGTCTGTTACCCTCTGACCCTGTCTGTCTGTCTGTCTGTCTGTCTGTCTGTCTGTCTGTTACCCTCTGACCCTGTCTGTCTGTCTGTCTGTCTGTCTGTCTGTCTGTCTGTCTGTCTGTCTGTCTGTCTGTCTGTCTGTCTGTCTGTTACCCTCTGGCCCTGTCTGTCTGTCTGTCTGTTACCCTCTGGCCCTGTCTGTCTGTCTGTCTGTCTGTCTGTTACCCTCTGGCCCTGTCTGTCTGTCTGTTACCCTCTGACCCTGTCTGTCTGTTACCCTCTGACCCTGTCTGTCTGTTACCCTCTGCCCCTGTCTGTCTGTTACCCTCTGACCCTGTCTGTCTGTTACCCTCTGACCCTGTCTGTCTGTTACCCGCTGACCCTGTCTGTCTGTTCAAATCAAATCAAATCAAATTTATTTATATAGCCCTTCGTACATCAGCTGATATCTCAAAGTGCTGTACAGAAACCCAGCCTAAAACCCCAAACAGCAAGCAATGCAGGTGGAGAAGCACGGTGGCTAGGAAAAACTCCCTAGAAAGGCCAATACCTAGGAAGAAACCTAGAGAGGAACCAGGCTATGTGGGGTGGCCAGTCCTCTTCTGGCTGTGCCGGGTGGAGATTATAACAGAACATGGTCAAGATGTTCAATGTTCATAAATGACCAGCATGGTCGAATAATAATAAGGCAGAACAGTTGAAACTAGAGCAGCAGCACAGTCAGGTGGAAGTTGAAACTGGAGCAGCAGCATGGCCAGGTAGACTGGGGACAGCAAGGAGTCATCATGTCAGGTAGTCCTGGGGCATGGTCCTAGGGCTCAGGTCAGTTGAAACTGGAACAGCAGCATGGCCAGGTGGACTGGGGACAGCAAGGAGTCATCATGTCAGGTAGTCCTGGGGCATGGTCCTAGGGCTCAGGTCCTCCGAGAGAGAGAAAGAAAGAGAGAAGGAGAGAATTAGAGAACGCACACTTAGATTCACACAGGACACCGAATAGGACAGGAGAAGTACTCCAGATATAACAAACTGACCCCAGCCCCCCGACACATAAACTACTGCAGCATAAATACTGGAGGCTGAGACAGGAGGGGTCAGGAGACACTGTGGCCCCATCCGAGGACACCCCCGGACAGGGCCAAACAGGAAGGATATAACCCCACCCACTTTGCCAAAGCACAGCCCCCACACCACTAGAGGGATATCTTCAACCACCAACCTACCATCCTGAGACAAGGCTGAGTATAGCCCACAAAGATCTCCGCCACGGTTACCCTCTGACCCTGTCTGTCTGTCTCTCTCTTTTACCTTCTGAACCTGTCTGTCTGCCTGCCTTGCCCTCTTGTCTCCTCGTCTCTATGATGTTTGTCTTTCATGTCTTTGTGTCTGTCCTTCACTCTTCCTCCTGTCTATCCATCTCTCCCTCCATCCGTCCATCTCTCTCTCTGTGAGACCTTGACACAGTGTTATCTCCCTCGTGTGTGTGTGTGTGTCTCCCTCTCGGTAGACAGACAGACGGTGGTAATGGTCATCTTAAGGACCTCGTCCAACCACGTCACCGACTCTAAATCACTATGGACACGCGACCTTGAACACTTCAGACCCCCCCCCCCCCTCCCTCCACCATCCCTATCTCTCTCTATCGCGCCCCCCCCCCCCTCCGTCTATCCCAGTCTCTTTCTTTCTGATATCCGTACCTCTCTCTCTCTCTCTGTCTCTCTGTCTCTCTCTCTCTCTCTCTGTCTCTCTCTCTGTCTCTCTCTCTCTCTCTCTCTCTGTCTCTCTCTCTCTGTCTCTCTCTCTCTCTGTCTCTCTCTCTGTCTCTCTCTCTCTCTCTCTCTCTCTCTCTCTCTCTGTCTCTCTCTCTCTCTCTCTCTCTCTCTCTGTCTCTCTCTCTCTCTCTCTCTCTGTCTCTCTCTCTGTCTCTCTCTCTCTCTCTCTCTCTCTCTCTCTCTCTCTCTCTCTCTCTCTCTCTGTCTCTCTGTCTCTCTCTCTCTCTCTCTCTCTCTCTCTCTCTCTCTCTCTGTCTCTCTCTCTCTCTGTCTCTCTCTCTCTCTCTCTCTCTCTCTCTGTCTCTCTCTCTCTGTCTCTCTCTCTCTGTCTCTCTCTCTGTCTCTCTCTCTCTCTCTCTCTCTCTCTCTGTCTCTGTCTCTCTCTCTCTCTCTCTCTCGCTCAATTTCAATGTAAGGCCTTTATTGTCATGGGAACATATGTTTACATTGTGGTCATGTTTACATTGTGGTGGCAACAGTCACAACTCTTGTCGCTGTGATAAATATCGCGCTTAAACGGGAATGTTTTTTTTATCCAATAATGAAATACCGCCCCCAGAGTTTGGAGGCGGTATTCTGGCGGAAGTCTGCTTGGGGTCATTGTCCATTTGGAAGTCTGCTTGGGGTCATGTCCATTTGGAAGTATGCTTGGGGTCATTGTCCATTTGGAAGTATGCTTGGGGTCATTGTCCATTTGGAAGTATGCTTGGGGGTCATTGTCCATTTGGAAGTCTGCTTGGGGTCATTGTCCATTTGGAAGTATGCTTGGGGTCATTGTCCATTTGGATGTATGCTTGGGGTCATTGTCCATTGGAAGTGTTGGGGTCATGTCCATTGGAGTATGCTTGGGTCATTGTCCATTGGAAGTATGCCTTGGGGTCATTGTCCATTTGGAAGTATGCTTGGGGTCATTTGTCCATTTGGAAGTATGCTTGGGGTCATTGTCCATTCCATTTGGAAGTATGCTTGGGGTCATTGTCCATTTGGAAGTATGCTTGGGGTCATTGTCCATTTGGAAGACCCATTTGCAACCAAGCTTTAACTTCCTGACTGATGTCTTGAGATGGTGCTTCAATATATCCACATAATTTCCTTCCTATTTTGTGAAGTGCACCAGTCCCTCCTGCAGCAAAGCACCCCCACAACGTGATGCTGTCATCCCCGTGCTTCACGGTTGGGATGGTGTTCTTCGGCTTGCAAGCCTCCCTCTTTTTCCTCCAAACATAATGATGGTCATTATGGCCAAACAGTTCTACTTTTGTTTCATCAGACCAGAGGACATTTCTCCAAAAAGTCAGATCTTTGTCCCCATGTGCAGTTGCAAACCGTAGTCTGGCTTTTTTATGGCGGTTTTGGAGCGTTGGCTTCTTCCTTGGTCAGCGGCCTTTCAGGTTATGTCGATATAGGACTTGTTTTACTGTGGATATAGATACTTTTGTACCTGTTTCCTCCAGCATCTTCACAAGGTCCTTTTCTGTTGTTCTGGGATTGATTTGCACCAAAGTACGTTTATCTCTAGGAGACAGAACGCGTCTCCTTCCTGAGTGGTATGATGGCTGCGTGGTCCCATGGGGTTTATACTTGCGTACTATTGTTTGTACAGATGAATGTGGTAACTTCAGGCATTTGGAAATTGCTCCCAAGGATGAACCAGACTTGTGGATGTCTACAATTATTTTTCTGAGGTCTTGGCTGATTTATTTTGATTTTCCCATGATGTCAAATCAAATCAAATGTATTTATATAGCCCTTCGTACATCAGCTGATATCTCAAAGTGCTGTACAGAAACCCAGCCTAAAACCCCAAACAGCAAGCAATGCAGGTGTAGAAGCACGGTGGCTAGGAAAAACTCCCTAGAAAGGCCAAAACCTAGGAAGAAACCTAGAGAGGAACCAGGCTATGTGGGGTGGCCAGTCCTCTTCTGGCTGTGCCGGGTGGAGATTATAACAGAACATGGCCAAGATGTTCAAATGTTCATAAATGACCAGCATGGTCGTATAATAATAAGGCAGAACAGTTGAAACTGGAGCAGCAGCACGGTCAGATGGACTGGGGACAGCAAGGAGTCATCATGTCAGGTAATCCTGGGGCATGGTCCTAGGGCTCAGGTCCTCCGAGAGAGAGAAAAAAGAGAGAATTAGAGAGAGCATATGTGGGGTGGCCAGTCCTCTTCTGGCTGTGCCGGGTGGAGTTTATAACAGAACATGGCCAAGATGTTCAAATGTTCATAAATGATCAGCATGTTCAAATTATAAGAAGGCAGAACAGTTGAAACTGGAGCAGCAGCACGGCCAGGTGGACTGGGGACAGCAAGGAGTCATCATGTCAGGTAATCCTGGGGCATGGTCCTAGGGCTCAGGTCCTCCGAGAGAGAGAATTAGAGAACGCACACTTAGATTCACACAGGACACCGAATAGGACAGGAGAAGTACTCCAGATATAACAAACTGACCCCAGCCCCCCGACACATAAACTACTGCAGCATAAACAGGAGGGGTCAGGAGGGGTCAGGAGACACTGTCAAGCAAAGAGGCACTGAGTTTGAAGGTAGGCCTTGAAATACATCCACAGGTTCACCTCCAATTGACTCAAATAATGTAAATTAGCCTATCAGAAGCTACTAAAGCCATGACATCATTTTCTGGAATTTTCCAAGCTGTTTAAAGGCACAGTCAACTTAGTGCATGTAAACTTCTGAACCAGTGGAATTGTGATACAGTGAATTATAAGTGAAATAATCTGTAAACAATTGTTGGAAAAATTACTTATGTCATGCTCATAGTAGATGTCCTTACCAAACTATAGTTTGTTAAAAATACATTTGTGGAGTGGTTGAAAAACTAGTTTTAATGACTCCAACCTAAGTGTATGTAAACTTCTGACTTCAACTCTAATAGGAGACATGGGGAGTACTGTGGGCTGTTTCACCTCTAATAGGAGACATGGGGAGTACTGTGGGCTGTTTCACCTCTAAGAGACATGGGGAGTACTGTGGGCTGTTTCACCTCTAAGAGACATGGGGAGTACTGTGGGCTGTTTCACCTCTAGTTAGAGACATGGGGAGTACTGTGGGCTGTTTCACCTCTAGTAAGAGACATGGGGAGTACTGTGGGCTGTTTCACCTCTAAGAGACATGGGGAGTACTGTGGGCTGTTTCACCTCTAATAGGAGACATGGGGAG
>NW_022261978.1:15625003-15627503 GCF_002021735.2 Oncorhynchus kisutch | reverse complement strand
TTTCTCTGTCTCTCTCTGTCTTCCCCTCCCTCTCTCTGTCTCTCTCTGTCTTCCCCTCTCTCTCTCTCTGTCTCTCTCTGTCTTCCCCTCTCTCTCTCTCTCTGTCTCTCTCTGTCTTCCCCTCTCTCTCTCTCTGTCTCTCTCTGTCTTCCCCTCTCTCTCTCTCTCTGTCTCTCTCTGTCTTCCCCTCTCTCTCTCTCTGTCTCTCTGTCCTGGACTACTGCAGGAAGTAGTATTATTATGTTCTGGAATGTTGCATCCTGCTAAATATAGATCATCTGTTTACGTTCTTCCTTTTCCCTCCCTCGTTCTCTTTCTCTGTTTTTTTAGTGGTTCTGTTCTATTTTCCTGAAATAGCCGCGGTGATGTCATCACACACACCTGGGAATGCAGGCCTAAACGCTTCAGTCTTTTGTGTGTGATGCTTCCAGGCTTTTTCCTGAGTCTCGACCAGTTATCAAACAAGATCCTTTACAGCCCTCTTACTGCGTCACAATGCAGATTCTACTGTGTGTGTGTGTGTCCCTGTGTGTGTTTGGTGTGTGTGTGTGTGTGTACGCCGTCCTTGTGTGTTTTGTGCCATGTCCATTTGTGTGTGTGTGTGCGGGTGTGTGTGTGTGTGTGTGTCCCTGTGTGTGTGTGTGTGTGTGTGTGTCTGTGTGTGTGTGTGTGTGTGTGTGTGTCTGTGTGTGTGTGTGTGTGTGTGTGTGTGTGTGTACGCCGTCCTTGTGTGTTTGTGCCATGTCCATTTGTGTGCGTATGTGCGGGTGGGTGGGTGTGTGTTTACACAACCTCCAGTTGTTATAGCTGAGACAGACCATACGGTATATTTAAACCATGACATCACCACCAGTCCCTCCAATCGCAGACATCCTCCAGTAATGTGGAGATAGAATGGATCAGTATATCACTGTACAGCACGTAATGAAGGTCCTGTTATATGTTGGGGGGTTGTTAGACCTGCTATATAGTTAGTCTGTTATATAGTTAGCCCTGCTATATAGTTAGCCCTGCTATATAGTCAGCCCTGCTATATAGTTAGTCTGTTATATAGTTAGTCTGCTATATAGTTAGTCTGCCATATAGTTAGTCTGCTATATAGTTAGTCTGTTATATAGTTAGTCTGTTATATAGTTAGTCTGCTATATAGTTAGTCCTGCTATATAGTTAGTCTGTTATATGTTAGAGGGTTGTTAGTCCTGCTATATAGTTAGTCTGCTATATAGTTAGTCTGTTATATAGTTAGTCTGTTATATAGTTAGTCTGCTATATAGTTAGTCTGCTATATAGTTAGTCCTGCTATATAGTTAGTCTGTTATATAGTTAGTCTGCTATATAGTTAGTCCTGCTATATAGTTAGTCTGTTATATGTTAATTGTTAGTGGGTTGTTAGTCCTGCTATATAGTTAGTCTGTTATATAGTTAGTCTGTTATATAGTTAGTCTGTTATATAGTTAGTCTGTTATATAGTTAGCCCTGCTATATAGTTAGTCTGTTATATGTCAGAGGGTTGTTAGACCTGCTATATAGTTAGTCTGTTATATAGTTAGTCCTGCTATATAGTTAGTCCTGCTATATAGTTAGTCCTGCTATATAGTTAGTCTGTTATATGTTATATGTCAGAGGGTTGTTAGTCCTGCTATATAGTTAGTCTGTTATATGTCAGAGGGTTGTTAGTCCTGCTATATAGTTAGTCCTGCTATAATAGTTAGTCTGGTATATGTTAGAGGGTAGTTAGTCCTGCTATATAGTTAGTCCTGCTATATAGTTAGTCTGTTATATGTTAGAGGGTAGTTAGTCCTGCTATATAGTTAGTCCTGCTATATAGTTAGTCTGTTATATGTTAGAGGGTTGTTAGTCCTGCTATATAGTTAGTCCTGCTATATAATTAGTCTGTTATATGTTAGAGGGTTGTTAGTCCTGCTATATAGTTAGTCTGTTATATGTTAGGGGGTTGTTAGTCCTGCTATATAGTTAGTCTGTTATATGTTAGAGGGTAGTTAGTCCTGCTATAGAGTTAGTCCTGCTATATAGTTAGTCCTGCTATATAGTTAGTCTGTTATATGTTAGAGGGTAGTTAGTCCTGCTATAGAGTTAGTCCTGCTATATAGTTAGTCCTGCTATATAGTTAGTCCTGCTATATAGTTAGTCTGCTATATAGTTAGTCTGCTATATAGTTAGTCCTGCTATAGAGTTAGTCCTGCTATATAGTTAGTCTGCTATATAGTTAGTCTGCTATATAGTTAGTCCTGCTATATAGTTAGTCCTGCTATATAGTTAGTCTGTTATATAGTTAGTCCTGCTATATAGTTAGTCTGTTATATGTCAGAGGGTTGTTAGTCCTGCTATATAGTTAGTCCTGCTATATAGTTAGTCCTGCTATATAGTTAGTCCTGCTATATAGTTAGTCTGTTATATAGTTAGTCCTGCTATATAGTTAGTCTGTTATATGTTATATGTCAGAGGGTTGTTAGTCCTGCTATATAGTTAGTCTGTTATA
>NW_022261978.1:15617503-15620003 GCF_002021735.2 Oncorhynchus kisutch | reverse complement strand
ACACACACACACACTAATAAACACACACACACACTAATAAACACACACACACTAATAAACACACACACACACTAATAACACACACACACTAATAAACACACACACACACTAATAACACACACACACACTAATAAAACACACACACACACTAAAAACACACACACACACACTAATAAACACACACACACACACTAATAAACACACACACACACACTAATAAACACACACACACACACTAATAAACACACCACACACACACACACACTAATAAACACACACACACTCTAATAAACACACACACACACACACTAATAAACACACACACACACTAATAAACACACACACACACTAATAACACACACACACACTAATAAACACACACACTAATAAACACACACACACACACACACTAATAAACACACACACACACTAATAAACACACACACACACTAATAAACACACACACACACTAATAAACACACACACACTAATAAACACACACACACACTAATAAACACACACACACTAATAAACACACACACACACTAATAAACATACACACACACTAATAAACACACACACACACACTAATAAACACACACACACACTAATAAACACACACACACTAATAAACACACACACACTAATAAACACACAACACACTAATAAACACACACACTAATAAACACACACACACACTAATAAACACACACACACTAATAAACACACACACACACTAATAACACACACACACACTAATAAACACACACACACTAATAAACACACACACACACTAATAAACACACACACACACACACTAATAAACACACACACACACTAATAACACACACACACACACTAATAAACATACACACACACTAATAAACACACACACACACTAATAAACACACACACACACACTAATAAACACACACACACACACTAATAAACACACACACACACACACACACACTAATAAACATACACACACACACACTAATAAACACACACACACACACTAATAAACACACACACACACTTAAACACACACACACACACTAATAACACACACACACACTAATAAACACACACACACCTAATAAATTACACACACACTAATAAACACACACACACACACACACACACTAATAAACACACACACACACACTAATAAACACACACACACACTAATAAACACACACACACACTAATAAACACACACACACACTAATAAACATACACACACACTAATAAACACACACACACTAATAAACACACACACACACACTAATAAACACACACACACACACACACACACACTAATAAACATACACACACACACACTAATAAACACACACACACACACTAATAAACACACACACACACTAATAAACACACACACACACTAATAAACACACACACACACTAATAAACACACACACACACTAATAAACACACACACACACTAATAAACACACACACACACTAATAAACACACACACACACTAATAAACACACACACACACTAATAAACACACACACACACACTAATAAACACACACACACACTAATAAACACACACACACACACTAATAAACACACACACACTAATAACACACACACACACTAATAAACACACACACACACACTAATAAACACACACACACACTAATAACACACACACACACACTAATAAACACACACACACTAATAAACATACACACACACACACTAATAAACACACACACACACACTAATAAACACACACACACACTAATAAACACACACACACACACTAATAAACATACACACACTAATAAACACACACACACACACACACACACTAATAAACACACACACACACACTAATACAACACACACACACAACTAATAAACACACACACACACTAATAAACATACACACACACTAATAAACACACACACACACACACTAATAAACACACACACACACACTAATAAACACACACACACACACACTAATAAACACACACACACACTAATAAACATACACATGCACACTGATAATCACACTCCGCATCAAGCACACACACACACAGATCCCTCCCTCAGTGTGTTTGAGAGATGAACATGTTCAGTGTGCTGGTCTTATCTGCTGCAGGGAAGCAGCCATTTATATCAGACACCTTCATCACATCAGGATGGATGACTGAGAAGAATGAGGGAGGGGGGCAGGGAGGGAGGCAGGGAGGGAGAGCAGAATGGTGGAGGGGAGGTCCTGCATGCTGACTCTCACACCATTAGTGTATCGCTAGTGACCGATCTCTCTCTCTCTCTCTCTCTCTCTCTGCTTCTCTCTCTCTCTCTCTCTCTCTCTCTCTCTCTCTCTCTCTCTCTCTCTTGCTTCCTCTCTCTCTCTCTCTCCCTTCTCTCTCGCTCTCTCTCTGCTTCTCTCTCTCTCTCTCTCTCTCTCTCCTCTCTCTCTCTCTCTCTCTCTCTCTCCCTGCTTCTCTCTCTCTCT
>NW_022261978.1:15551412-15617403 GCF_002021735.2 Oncorhynchus kisutch | reverse complement strand
GAGACAGACAGAGGAGAGACAGAGAGAGGAGAGGAGCGACAGAGGAGAGAGAGACAGACAGAGAGAGACAGAGGAGAGACAGACAGAGAGAGACAGAGAGAGACAGAGAGAGAGACAGAGGAGAACGAGTAGAGACAGAGAGAGACAGAGAGAGAGACGAGAGAGACAGAGAGAGACAGAGGAGAGACAGAGGAGAGACAGAGAGACAGAGAGAGACAGAGATGAGAGACAGATGAGAGACAGAGGAGAGACAGAGGAGAGACAGAGGAGAGACAGAGAGAGACAGAGAGAGAGAGACAGAGGAGAGACGACAGAGAGAACAGAGGGAGACAGAGAGAGACAGAGGAGAGACAGAGAGACAGAGGAGAGACAGAGAGAGACAGAGAGAGACAGAGAGAGAGAGCAGAGGAGAGACAGAGAGAGACAGATATAATTTAGATTAATTTAGTGCTGACTCGTTCCTTGACTTTTTCACTCTCTGATGTGAACACGCCCTCCTCCTGTTGTTGTGTGTAATTACGGTCTGCTCTCATTAATTCTCCCCCCAAAGACTCTCTCTCTGTGGTGGGGGGGACAGGGACAGAGTGTGTGTGTGTGTGTGTTGCTCTGTGTGGTGGGTGGGGGACAGAGTGTGTGTGTGTTGCTATGTGTGGTGGTGGGGGGGGAGGGAGGGGGGGGGAGGGACAGAGTGTGTGTGTGTGTTGCTCTGTGTGGTGGGGGGCAGAGTGTGTGTTGCTCTGTGTGGTGGTGGGGGGGGGCAGAGTGTGTGTTGCTCTGTGTGGTGGGGGGGGGGGCAGAGTGTTTGTTGCTCTGTGTGGTGGGGGAGGGGGCAGAGTGTGTGTTGCTCTGTGTGGTGGTGGGGGGGGGCAGAGTGTGTGTTGCTCTGTGTGGTGGTGGGGGGGGCAGAGTGTGTGTTGCTCTGTGTGGTGGTGGGGGGGGACAGAGTGTGTGTTGTTCTGTGTGGTGGGGGGGACAGAGTGTGTGTTACTCTGTGTGGTGGGGGAGGGGGCAGAGTGTGTGTTGCTCTGTTGGTGGTGGTGGGGGGGGGCAGAGTGTGGTGTTGCTCTGTGTGGTGGTGGGGGGGCAGAGTGTGTGTTGCTCTGTGTGGTGTGGGGGGGGGCAGAGTGTGTGTTGCGCTGTGTGGTGGGGGGCAGAGTGTGTGTTGCTCTGTGTGTGGTGGGGGGGGGGGCAGAGTGTGTGTTGCTCTGTGTGGGTGGGGGGGGCAACATTGCAAGAGTGAGGCAACATTATGGACCCCCCTGTGGGTTACAAAGCAACCAAGGGAAACTCAATTTTGAGGATTTAACTTTTTTTCACCTCCCCCTTCTCCTCTCATCTCCTCCCTCCTTCCATCCTTCTCATCTCATCTCCTCCCTCCTTCCATCCTTCTCCTCTCATCTCCTCCCTCCTTCCATCCTTCTCCTCTCATCTCCTCCCTCCTTCCATCCTTCTCATCTCATCTCCTCCCTCCTTCCATCCTTCTCCTCTCATCTCCTCCTCCTTCCTTCCATCCTTCTCCTCTCATCTCCTCCCCGCTAATCTCCTTCTCCTCTCATCTCCTCCCTCCTTCCATCCTTCTCCTCTCATCTCCTCCCCCTAATCTCCTTCTCCTCTCATCTTCTCCCTCCTTCCATCCTTCTCCTCTCATCTCCTCCCTCCTTCCATCCTTCTCCTCTCATCTCCTCCCCCCCCTAATCTCCTTCTCCTCTCATCTCCTCCCTCCTTCCATCCTTCTCCTCTCATCTCCTCCCCCTAATCTCCTTCTCCTCTCATCTCCTCCCTCCTTCCATCCTTCTCATCTCCTCCCTCCTTCCATCCTCTCCCTTTCATCTCCTCCCTCCTTCCATCCTTCTCCTCTCATCTCCTCCCTCCTTCCATCCTTCTCCTCTCATCTTCTCCCTCCTTCCATCCTCTCCTCTCATTTCCCTCCCTCCTTCTCCTCTATCTCCTCCCCCTTCCATCCTTCTCCTCTCATCTCCTCCTTCCTTCCATCTTTCTCCTCTCATCTCCTCCTTCTTCCATCCTCCTCTCATCTCCTCCCTCCTTCCATCCTTCTCCTCTCATCTCCTCCCCCCTCATCTCCTTCTCCTCTCATCTCCTCCCTCCTTCCATCCTTCTCCTCTCATCTCCTCCCTCCTTCTCCTCTCATCTCCTCCCTCCTTCCATCCTTCTCCTCTCATCTCCTCCTTCCTTCCATCCTTCTCCTCTCATCTCCTCCCTCCTTCCATCCTTCTCCTCTCATCTTCTCCCTCCTTCCATCCTTCTCCTCTCATCTCCTCCCTCCTTCCATCCTTCTCCTCTCATCTCCTCCCTCCTTCCATCCTTCTCCTCTCATCTCCTCCCTCCTTCCATCCTTCTCCTCTCATCTCCTCCCTCCTGCCCTCCTTCTCCTCTCATCTCCTCCCTCCTTCCGTCCTTCTCCTCTCATCTCCTCCCTCCTTCCATCCTTCTCCTCTCATCTCCTCCTTCCTTCCATCCTTCTCCTCTCATCTCCTCCCTCCTTCCATCCTTCTCCTCTCATCTTCTCCCTCCTTCCATCCTTCTCCTCTCATCTCCTCCCTCCTTCTCCTCTCATCTCCTCCCTCCTTCCATCATTCTCCTCTCATCCTCCTCCTCCTTCCATCCTTCTCCTCTCATCTCCTCCCTCCTGCCCTCCTTCTCCTCTCATCTCCTCCCTCCTGCCCTCCTTCTCCTCTCATCTCCTCCCTCCTTCCATCCTTCTCCTCTCATCTCCTCCCTCCTGCCATCCTTCTCCTCTCATCTCCTCCCTCCTTCCATCCTTCTCGTCTCATCTCCTCCCCCCTAATCTCCTTCTCCTCTCATCTCCCCCCTCCTTCCATCCTTCTCCTCTCATCTCCTCCCTCCTTCCATCCTTCTCCTCTCATCTCCTCCCTCCTGCCATCCTTCTCCTCTCATCTCCTCCCTCCTTCCATCCTTCTCATCTCATCTCCTCCCCCCTAATCTCCTTCTCCTCTCATCTCCTCCCTCCTTCCATCCTTCTCCTGGTTCCTCATCCATAATGACCTCTGCATCAGGGGAGGGAACTCAGTTATTACAGCTAGAAGCCCCTGAGACTGTGTGTGTGTGTGTGTGTGTGTGTGTGTGTGTGTGTGTGTGTGTGTGTGTCTGTCCATGTGTGTGTGTGTGTATTCTTTCCGTGTGTGTGTGTGTATGTGCCCGTTTGTGTGTGATGTAGGTGTGTGTTCTTTCTGTCTGTGTGATGTCAGTGTGTGTGTGTGATGTCAGTGTGTGTGCGATGTATGTGTGTCCGTGTGTGTGATGTATATGTATGTGTAATGTATATGTGTGTGTGTGTGTGTGTGTGTGTGTCCGTGTGTGTGTGTCTGTTAGTATGTGATGTGTGTGTGTGTTCTTTCTGTCTGTGTGATGTCAGTGTGTGTGTGTGTGTGTGTGTCCGTGTGTGTGTGTGTGTGTGTGTGTGTGTGTATCCCAGACTGATGCTCAGAGCTCTTTGTTCTGTGTCCTTGGCTCCTGCCAGACACTCAACACTTCTACGGCAATCGGGTGTGTGTGTGTTTCTGTTAGCACTAAGATGTTGTGTCCTGTGTGTTTGTGTGTGTGTGTGTTAGCACTATGATGTGTGTAGCAGTAGGATGTATTGTTCTAGTCTCTCAGAAAAATATTTTTTATTTGAGTCTGAGACGACAGATTACTGAGTTACCCCGGCCTAGACAACAGATTACTGAGTTACCCCGGCCTAGACAACAGATTACTGAGTTACCCCGGCCGAGACAACAGATTACTGAGTTACCCCGGCCCAGACAACAGATTACTGAGTTAACCCGGCCTAGACAACAGATTACTGAGTTACCCCGGCTGAGACAACAGATTACTGAGTTACCCCGGCCTAGACAACAGATTACTGAGTTACCCCGGCCGAGACAACAGATTACTGAGTTACCCCGGCCCAGACAACAGATTACTGAGTTAACCCGGCCTAGACAACAGATTACTGAGTTACCCCGGCTGAGACAACAGATTACTGAGTTACCCCGGCCTAGACAACAGATTACTGAGTTACCCCGGCCTAGACAACAGATTACTGAGTTACCCCGGCCTAGACAACAGATTACTGAGTTACCCCGGCTGAGACAACAGATTACTGAGTTACCCCGGCCTAGACAACAGATTACTGAGTTACCCCGGCCTAGACAACAGATTACTGAGTTACCCCGCCGAGACAACAGATTACTGAGTTACCCCCGGCCTAGACAACAGATTACTGAGTTACCCCGGCCTAGACAACAGATTACTGTGTTACCCCGGCCTAGACAACAGATTACTGAGTTACCCCGGCCTAGACAACAGATTACTGAGTTACCCCGGCCTAGACAACAGATTACGGAGTTACCCCGGCCTAGACAACAGATTACTGAGTTACCCCGGCCTAGACAACAGATTACTGAGTTACCCCGGCCTAGACAACAGATTACTGAGTTACCCAGGCCTAGACAACAGATTACTGAGTTACCCCGGCCTAGACAACAGATTACTGAGTTACCCCGGCCTAGACAACAGATTACTGAGTTACCCCGGCCTAGAAAACAGATTACTGAGTTACCCCGGCCTAGACAACAGATTACTGAGTTACCCCGGCCCTAGACAACAGATTACTGAGTTACCCCGGCCTAGACAACAGATTACTGAGTTACCCCGGCCGAGGCAACAGATTACTGAGTTACCCCGGCCTACACAACAGATTACTGAGTTACCCCGGCCCAGACAACAGATTACTGAGTTACCCCCGGCCTAGACAACAGATTACTGAGTCACCCCGGCCTAGACAACAGATTACTGAGTTACCCCCGGCCTAGACAACAGATTACTGAGTTACCCCGGCCTAGACAACAGATTACTGAGTTACCCCGGCCTAGACAACAGATAACTGAGTTACCCCGGACTAGACAACAGATTACTGAGTTACCCCGGCCCAGACAACAGATTACTGAGTTAACCCGGCCTAGACAACAGATTACTGAGTTACCCCGGCTGAGACAACAGATTACTGAGTTACCCCGGCCTAGACAACAGATTACTGAGTTACCCCGGCCTAGACAACAGATTACTGAGTTACCCCGGCCTAGACAACAGATTACTGAGTTACCCCGGCTGAGACAACAGATTACTGAGTTACCCCGGCCTAGACAACAGATTACTGAGTTACCCCGGCCTAGACAACAGATTACTGAGTTACCCCGGCCGAGACAACAGATTACTGAGTTACCCCCGGCCTAGACAACAGATTACTGAGTTACCCCGGCCTAGACAACAGATTACTGTGTTACCCCGGCCTAGACAACAGATTACTGAGTTACCCCGGCCTAGACAACAGATTACTGAGTTACCCCGGCCTAGACAACAGATTACTGAGTTACCCCGGCCTAGACAACAGATTACTGAGTTACCCCGGCCTAGACAACAGATTACTGAGTTACCCAGGCCTAGACAACAGATTACTGAGTTACCCCGGCCTAGCCAACAGATTACTGAGTTACCCCGGCCTAGACAACAGATTACTGAGTTACCCCGGCCTAGAAAACAGATTACTGAGTTACCCCGGCCTAGACAACAGATTACTGAGTTACCCCGGCCTAGACAACAGATTACTGAGTTACCCCAGCCTAGACAACAGATTACTGAGTTACCCCGGCCGAGACAACAGATTACTGAGTTACCCCGGCCTAGACAACAGATTACTGAGTTACCCCGGCCTAGACAACAGATTACTGAGTTACCCCGGCCTAGACAACAGATTACTGAGTTACCCCGGCCTAGACAACAGATTATTGAGTTACCCCGGCCCAGACAGGATGACTCTCTGTCGTGGTTATATTGAATGGATAAGACGGGATGACTCTCTGTCGTGGTTATATTGAATGGATGAGACAGGATGACTCTCTGTCGTGGTATATTGAATGGATGAGACAGGATGACTCTCTGTCGTGGTTATATTGAATGGATGAGACAGAATGACTCTCTGTCGTGGTTATATTGAATGGATGAGACAGGATGACTCTCTGTCGTGGTTATATTGAATGGATGAGACAGGATGATTCTCTGTCGTGGTTATATTGAATGGATGAGACAGGATGACTCTCTGTCGTGGTTATATTGAATGGATGAGACAGGATGACTCTCTGTCGTGGTTATATTGAATGGATGAGACAGGACAGGACCCAGGGTCTGTGGGGGGATGTGAACCCAGACTGATGTATATATGGTCCAGAGTCTGTGGGGGGATGTGAACCCAGACTGATGTATATATGGTCCAGGGTCTGTGGGGGGATGTGAACCCAGACTGATGTATATATGGTCCAGGGTCTGTATGACAACATTATTCTGAAATGGATTAAAAGTTTACGAGGTCTATATGTGTCCTAACGCCTGTCTACATGTGGTTTGAGCGTGTCTCTAGCTGGTATATATTCCCCTCTATATGTGTCCTCCTGTCTCTAGCTGGTATATATTCCCCTCTATATGTGTCCTCCTGTCTCTAGCTGGTATATATTCCCCTCTATATGTGTCCTCCTGTCTCTAGCTGGTATATATTCCCCTCTATATGTGTCCTCCTGTCTCTAGCTGGTATATATTCCCCTCTATATGTGTCCTCCTGTCTCTAGCTGGTATATATTCCCCTCTATATGTGTCCTCCTGTCTCTAGCTGGTATATATTCCCCTCTATATGTGTCCTCCTGTCTCTAGCTGGTATATATTCCCCTCTATATGTGTCCTCCTGTCTCTAGCTGGTATATATTCCCCTCTATATGTGTCCTCCTGTCTGTAGCTGGTATATATTCCCCTCTATATGTGTCCTCCTGTCTGTAGCTGGTATATATTCCCCTCTATATGTGTCCTCCTGTCTCTAGCTGGTATATATTCCCCTCTATATGTGTCCTCCTGTCTCTAGCTGGTATATATTCCCCTCTATATGTGTCCTCCTGTCTCTAGCTGGTATATATTCCCCTCTATATGTGTCCTCCTGTCTCTAGCTGGTATATATTCCCCTCTATATGTGTCCTCCTGTCTCTAGCTGGTATATATTCCCCTCTATATGTGTCCTCCTGTCTCTAGCTGGTATATATTCCCCTCTATATTTGTCCTCCTGTCTCTAGCTGGTATATATTCCCCTCTATATGTGTCCTCCTGTCTCTAGCTGGTATATATTCCCCTCTATATGTGTCCTCCTGTCTCTAGCTGGTATATATTCCCCTCTATATGTGTCCTCCTGTCTCTAGCTGGTATATATTCCCCTCTATATGTGTCCTCCTGTCTCCACGTGGTTTGAGCTTGTCTCTATGCTGATATATATTCCACTCTAAATGTTCCTTGACTCCTGTCTCCACGTGGTTTGAGCGTGTCTCCATGCTGGCTATTCTTCTGAACTGTGTGACGTTGGGAATGTTCCAGCCCTGTGACGACGTTCACTGTCTCAACAACCGTTGCTCTTTCCTACAGGTAAGTTGGCTCCTTACGTACAAATTCCATTCTTTAAAAAAAAATTGCACAGAGACGCTAACGTTTATATGTAAAATTTGCTTCTTTACTCCAGTATTTTGGATAAAGAGAATCAAGGGTTTCATGTGAGACAACAGTTTAACCTCTTTGGGATATGTAGCATCCCACCTCGCCAACAGCCAGTGAAAGTGCAGGGCGCCAAATTCAAAACAACAAAAAATCTCATAATTTTACACAATTTTAAAGATAACATTCTCGTTAATCCAGCCGCAGTGTGTGATTTCAAAAAGGCTTTACAGCGAATGCACCACAAGCGATTATGTTAGGTCACCACCAAGTCATAAAAAAACACAGCCATTTTTCCAGCCAAAGAGAGGAGTCACAAAAAGCACAAATAGAGATAAATTAATCACTAACCTTTGATGATCTTCATTAGATGACACTCATAGGACTTTATGTTACAGAATACATGTATGTCTTTTTCGATAAAGTGCATATTTATATCCAAACATCTCATTTTACATTGGTGTGTTACTTTCAGTAGTTCTAAAACATCTGGTGATTTTTGCAGAGAGCCACATCAATTTACAGAAATACTCATCATAAATGTTGATGAAAATACAAGTGTTACACATGGAATTAGAGATATACTTCTCCTTACTGCTTAACGCTGTGTCAGATTTTTAATTAACGTTACGGAAAAAGCAAACCATGCAATAATCTGAGTACAGCGTTCAGACAACAAAGCAGCCAAAAATATATCCGTCATATTGGGTAGTCAACATTAGTCATAAATAGCATTTTAAATATTGACTTACCTTTGATAATCTTCATCAGAATGCACTCCCAGGAATCCCAGTTCGACAATAAATGTTTGTTTTGTTCAATAATGTCCATCATTTATGTCCAAATAGCTTCTTTTGTTAGGGCGCTTGGTAAACAAATCCAAAGGCGCGTTCAGGTCCAGCCGAACGTCGGACGAAAAGTTCAAAAAGTTATATTACAGGTCGTAGAAATTGTCAAACTAAGTATAGAATCAATCTTTAGGATGTTTTTAACATAAATCTTCAATAACGTTCCAACCAGAGAATTGTCTGTAGAAAAGCAATGGAACGAGAGCTAACTCTCTCGTGACCGCGCCTCAGAGCCTGTGGCACTCTGCCAGACACCTGGCTCATTCCCCTATCATTCACCCCCACTTCACAGTAGAAGCCTGAAACAACGTTCTAAAGACTGTTGACATCTAGTGGAAGCCTTAGGAAGTGCAAAATGACCCCATTTACACGGTATATTGGAATGGCAAAGAGTTGAAAAACTACAAACCTCAGATTTCCCACTTCCTGGTTGGTATTTTCTCAGGTTTTCGCCTGTCAGATGAGTTCTGTTATACTCACAGACATCATTCAAACAGTTTTAGAAACATCAGAGTGTTTTCTATCCAATACTAATAATAATATGCATATATTAGCATCTGGGACAGAGTAGCAGGCAGTTTACTCTGGGCACCTTATTCATCCAAGCTACTCAATACTGCCATCTGGGACAGAGTAGCAGGCAGTTTACTCTGGGCACCTTATTCATCCAAGCTACTCAATACTGCCATCTGGGACAGAGTAGCAGGCAGTTTACTCTGGGCACCTTATTCATCCAAGCTACTCAATACTGCCATCTGGGACAGAGTAGCAGGCAGTTTACTCTGGGCACCTTATTCATCCAAGCTACTCAATACTGCCATCTGGGACAGAGTAGCAGGCAGTTTACTCTGGGCACCTTATTCATCCAAGCTACTCAATACTTCCATCTGGGACAGAGTAGCAGGCAGTTTACTCTGGGCACCTTATTCATCTAAGCTACTCAATACTGCCATCTGGGACAGAGTAGCAGGCAGTTTACTCTGGGCACCTTATTCATCCAAGCTACTCAATACTGCCCCCCAGTCACCAAGAAGTTAACCGTTTAGAAATGAAACCACCTTACATCTCTACTAGGCCCGTCTGAAGATGGCAGAAGTATTTGGACAAATTCACTTAGTACATTAAAGTAGTCAAAAGTTAAATTTTTGGTACAAAATGACTTTTTAAGAAGGACGTCATGTGAAGTGAAGTGTTTACATCCTCAAGATGACCACTGATTGGTTGAAGGGTCAACATGTGGAACAGGACCCCTGATTGGTTGAAGGGTTTACTTCCTCAACATGTTGAACAGGACCACTGATTGGTTGAAGGGTCAACATGTTGAACAGGACCACTGATTCATTGAAGGGTCAACATGTTGAACAGGACCCCTGATTGGTTGATGGGTTTACTTCCTCAACATGTTGAACAGGACCACTGATTGGTTGAAGGGTCAACATGTTGAACAGGACCACTGATTCGTTGAAGGGTCAACATGTTGAACAGGACCCCTGATTGGTTGAAGGGTTTACCTCCTCAAGATGTTGAACAGGACCACTGATTGGTTGAAGGGTTTACCACGTGAACCACGAGATGTAGAGGAGAATATTTGGGCTGTTTTGTGGGAAAACAGCAGTGCTAGTCCCAGCAGTGGGATCAAAGGTTCGGAAGTCAGAGACAGAATTATCCCAGAATGCACTCCTCTGTGGTTAAAACATGTCTGTTATAAACATCACTGTGAATATAAATAACAGGAGATAAACAACTACAGTACTCACTGCTTTCCTCTGTGTATGTGTGTGTGTCTCTCTGTCTTTGTGTGCGTGTGTGTGTCTGTATGTGCGTGTGTATGTGTGTGTGTGTCTCTCTCTCTTTGTGTGTGTGTGTGTGTCTCTCTCTGTGTGTTTGTGTGTCTCTCTCTCCCTTTGTGTGTGTGTGTGTGTGTCTCTCTCTCTTTGTGTATGTGTGTGTGTGTGTGTGTGTGTGTGTTAGGCTCTGGATGACGGTATCTTTGTGTTCTTTGCGGTGGAGATGCTGGTGAAGATGGTGGCTCTGGGTGTTCTAGGTAGGTGACCTTTTTAAAGTGGGAATTTCAAAGTTTAGAATAAAACAATTATGAAAAATACCTACTCTGAAACCTCTCATTCCTCCGACGGAGACGTTTCTATAGTAGAACAGGCCTGAATGTCCTCTCATTCTCCAACAGAGACGTTTCTATAGTAGAACAGGCCTGAATGTCCTCTCATTCTCCAACAGAGACGTTTCTATAGTAGAACAGGCCTGAATGTCCTCTCATTCTCCAACAGAGACGTTTCTATAGTAGAACAGGCCTGAATGTCCTCTCATTCTCCAACAGAGACGTTTCTATAGTAGAACAGGCCTGAATGCCCTCTCATTCTTGTTCCTGCATGTATAGACGATGTAATGTATCGTAGATGATATCAGGGTGGTGGACTCAGCCGAACGCACCATTGGGTGATCACTGCCTCCAGGACATCTACAACACCAGGTGTCTCAGGAGGGCTAAGAAGATCATTAAGGAGCCCCAGCCGCCCGAGGAGCCCCAGCCGCCCGAGCCATGCCCTGTTCTCCCCGTTTCCAACCAGCAGAGACACACCCTGTTCTCCCCGCTTCTAACCACCAGAGACACACCCTGTTCTGCCTTGGCTTCCAACTACCAGAGACACGCCCTGTTCTCCCCGCTTCCAACCACCAGAGACACGCCCTGTTCTCCCCGCTTCCAACCACCAGAGACACACCCTGTTCTGCCTTGGCTTCCAACCACCAGAGACACGCCCTGTTCTCCCCGCTTCCAACCACCAGAGACACACCCTGTTCTGCCTTGGCTTCCAACCACCAGAGACACGCCCTGTTCTCCCCGCTTCCAACCACCAGAGACATGCCCTGTTCTCCCCGCTTCCAACCACCAGAGACATGCCCTGTTCTCCCCGCTTCCAACCAGCAGAGACACGCCCTGTTCTCCCCGCTTCCAGCCACCAGAGACACGCCCTGTTCTCCCCGCTTCCAACCACCAGAGACACACCCTGTTCTGCCTTGGCTCCAACCACCAGAGACACACCCTGTTCTCCCTGCTTCAAACCACCAGAGACACGCCCTGTTCTCCCTGCTTCCAACCATCAGAGACACGCCCTGTTCTCCCGGCTTCCAACCACCAGAGACACGCCCTGTTCTGCCTTGGCTTCCAACCACCAGAGACACACCCTGTTCTGCCTTGGCTTCCAACCACCAGAGACACACCCTGTTCTGCCTTGGCTTCCAACCACCAGAGACACGCCCTGTTCTGCCTTGGCTTCCAACCACCAGAGACACACCCTGTTCTCCCTGCTTCCAACCACCAGAGACACGCCCTGTTCTGCCTTGGCTTCCAACCACCAGAGACGTGCCCTGTTCTCCCCGCTTCCAACCAGCAGAGACACGCCCTGTTCTGCCTTGGCTTCCAACCACCAGAGACACACCCTGTTCTGCCTTGGCTTCCAACCACCAGAGACATGCCCTGTTCTGCCTTGGCTTCCAACCACCAGAGACACGCCCTGTTCTCCCCGCTTCCAACCACCAGAGACACGCCCTGTTCTCCCTGCTTCCAACCACCAGAGACACGCCCTGTTCCGCCTTGGCTTCCAACCACCAGAGACACACCCTGTTCTCCCTGCTTCCAACCACCAGAGACACGCCCTGTTCTCCCCGCTTCCAACCACCAGAGACACACCCTGTTCTCCCCGCTTCCAACCACCAGAGACACGCCCTGTTCTCCCCGCTTCCAACCACCAGAGACACGCCCTGTTCTCCCCGCTTCCAACCAGCAGAGACACGCCCTGTTCTCCCCGCTTCAAACCACCAGAGACACGCCCTGTTCTCCCTGCTTCCAACCATCAGAGACACGCCCTGTTCTCCCGGCTTCCAACCACCAGAGACACGCCCTGTTCTGCCTTGGCTTCCAACCACCAGAGACACACCCTGTTCTGCCTTGGCTTCCAACCACCAGAGACACACCCTGTTCTGCCTTGGCTTCCAACCACCAGAGACACGCCCTGTTCTGCCTTGGCTTCCAACCACCAGAGACACACCCTGTTCTCCCTGCTTCCAACCACCAGAGACACGCCCTGTTCTGCCTTGGCTTCCAACCACCAGAGACACACCCTGTTCTGCCTTGGCTTCCAACCACCAGAGACACACCCTGTTCTGCCTTGGCTTCCAACCACCAGAGACATGCCCTGTTCTGCCTTGGCTTCCAACCACCAGAGACACACCCTGTTCTCCCTGCTTCCAACCACCAGAGACACGCCCTGTTCTGCCTTGGCTTCCAACCACCAGAGACACACCCTGTTCTCCCCGCTTCCAGCCACCAGAGACATGCCCTGTTCTCCCCGCTTCCAACCACCAGAGACATGCCCTGTTCTCCCCGCTTCCAACCACCAGAGACACACCCTGTTCTTCCCGCTTCCAACCACCAGAGACGTGCCCTGTTCTCCCCGCTTCCAACCAGCAGAGACACGCCCTGTTCTGCCTTGGCTTCCAACCACCAGAGACACGCCCTGTTCTGCCTTGGCTTCCAACCACCAGAGACACACCCTGTTCTGCCTTGGCTTCCAACCACCAGAGACATGCCCTGTTCTGCCTTGGCTTCCAACCACCAGAGACACGCCCTGTTCTCCCCGCTTCCAACCACCAGAGACACTCCCTGTTCTCCCTGCTTCCAACCACCAGAGACACGCCCTGTTCCGCCTTGGCTTCCAACCACCAGAGACACACCCTGTTCTCCCTGCTTCCAACCACCAGAGACACACCCTGTTCTCCCCGCTTCCAACCACCAGAGACACGCCCTGTTCTCCCTGCTTCCAACCACCAGAGACACGCCCTGTTCCGCCTTGGCGTCCAACCACCAGAGACACACCCTGTTCTCCCTGCTTCCAGCCACCAGAGACACGCCCTGTTCTCCCCGCTTCCAACCACCAGAGACACACCCTGTTCTCCCCGCTTCCAACCACCAGAGACACGCCCTGTTCTCCCCGCTTCCAACCACCAGAGACACGCCCTGTTCTGCCTTGGCTTCCAACCACCAGAGACACACCCTGTTCTCCCGGCTTCCAACCACCAGAGACACACCCTGTTCTCCCGGCTTCCAACCACCAGAGACACACCCTGTTCTGCCTTGGCTTCCAACCACCAGAGACACGCCCTGTTCTGCCTTGGCTTCCAACCACCAGAGACACGCCCTGTTCTCCCCACTTCCAACCACCAGAGACACGCCCTGTTCTCCCTGCTTCCAACCACCAGAGACACGCCCTGTTCTCCCTGCTTCCAACCACCAGAGACACGCCCTGTTCTCCCTGCTTCCAACCAGCAGAGACACGCCCTGTTCTCCCTGCTTCCAACCACCAGAGACACGCCCTGTTCTCCCCGCTTCCAACCACCAGAGACACGCCCTGTTCTCCCTGCTTCCAACCACCGAAGACACGCCCTGTTCTCCCTGCTTCCAACCAGCAGAGACACACCCTGTTCTCCCTGCTTCCAACCACCAGAGACACGCCCTGTTCTCCCTGCTTCCAACCACCAGAGACACGCCCTGTTCTCCCTGCTTCCAACCACCAGAGACACGCCCTGTTCTCCCCGCTTCCAACCACCAGAGACACGCCCTGTTCTCCCTGCTTCCAACCACCAGAGACACGCCCTGTTCCGCCTTGGCTTCCAACCACCAGAGACATGCCCTGTTCTGCCTTGGCTTCCAACCACCAGAGACACGCCCTGTTCTGCCTTGGCTTCCAACCACCAGAGACACGCCCTGTTCTGCCTTGGCTTCCAACCACCAGAGACACGCCCTGTTCTGCCTTGGCTTCCAACCACCAGAGACACGCCCTGTTCTCCCTGCTTCCAGCCACCAGAGACACACCCTGTTCTCCCTGCTTCCAACCACCAGAGACACGCCCTGTTCTGCCTTGGCTTCCAGCCACCAGAGACACACCCTGTTCTCCCTGCTTCCAACCACCAGAGACACGCCCTGTTCTGCCTTGGCTTCCAGCCACCAGAGACACGCCCTGTTTTGCCTTGGCTTCCAGCCACCAGAGACACACCCTGTTCTCCCTGCTTCCAACCACCAGAGACACGCCCTGTTCTGCCCGCTTCCAACCACCAGAGACACGCCCTGTACTGTTTCTACCATCAGGCTGCTGAATAGACACCACTAGTCAGCTGTTTCTACCATCAGGCTGCTGAATAGACACCACTAGTCAGCTGTTTCTACCATGAGACTGCTGAATAGACACCACTAGTCAGCTGTTTCTACCCCCAGGACCATCAGACTACTGAATAGACACCACTAGTCAGCTGTTTCTACCCCCAGACAATCAGGCTGTTGAATAGACACCACTAGTCAGCTGTTTCTGTCTCCAGACCATCAATCTGTTGAATAGACACCACTAGTCAGCTGTTTCTACCATCAGACTGCTGAATAGACACCACTAGTCAGCTGTTTCTACCCCCAGACCATCAGGCTGTTGAATAGACACCACTAGACAGCTGTTTCTGTCTCCAGACCATCAGGCTGTTGAATAGACACCACTAGTCAGCTGTTTCTACCCTCAGTCCATCAGACTGCTGAATAGACACCACTAGTCAGCTGTTTCTAACCCCAGACCATCAGGCTGCTGAATAGACACCACTAGTCAGCTGTTTCTACCCCCAGACCATCAGGCTGTTGAATAGACACCACTTGTCAGCTGTTTCTACCCCCAGACAATCAGGCTGTTGAATAGACACCACTAGTCAGCTGTTTCTGTCTCCAGACCATCAATCTGTTGAATAGACACCACTAGTCAGCTGTTTCTACCCCCAGACAATCAGGCTGTTGAATAGACACCACTAGTCAGCTGTTTCTACCATCAGGCTGCTGAATAGACACCACTAGTCAGCTGTTTCTACCCCCAGACCATCAGACTGCTGAATAGACACCACTAGTCAGCTGTTTCTATCTCCAGACCATCAGGCTGCTGAATAGACACCACTAGTCAGCTGTTTCTACCATCAGGCTGCTGAATAGACACCACTAGTCAGCTGTTTCTACCCCCAGACCATCAGGCTGCTGAATAGACACCACTAGTCAGCTGTTTCTACCCCCAGACCATCAGACTGCTGAATAGACACCACTAGTCAGCTGTTTCTACCCCCAGACAATCAGGCTGCTGAATAGACACCACTAGTCAGCTGTTTCTACCCCCAGACCATCAGACTGCTGAATAGACACCACTAGTCAGCTGTTTCTACCATCAGACTGCTGAATAGACACCACTAGTCAGCTGTTTCTACCCCCAGACCATCAGACTGCTGAATAGACACCACTAGTCAGCTGTTTCTACCCCCAGACAATCAGGCTGTTGAATAGACACCACTAGTCAGCTGTTTCTAACCCCAGACCATCAGACTGCTGAATAGACACCACTAGTCAGCTGTTTCTACCCCCAGACAATCAGGCTGTTGAATAGACACCACTAGTCAGCTGTTTCTACCCCCAGACCATCAGACTGCTGAATAGACACCACTCGTCAGCTGTTTCTACCCCCAGACCATCAGACTGCTGAATAGACACCACTAGTCAGCTGTTTCTACCATCAGGCTGCTGAATAGACACCACTAGTCAGCTGTTTCTACCCCCAGACCATCAGGCTGCTGAATAGACACCACTAGTCAGCTGTTTCTACCCTCAGACCATCAGGCTGCTGAATAGACACCACTAGTCAGCTGTTTCTATCTCCAGACCATCAGGCTGCTGAATAGACACCACTAGTCAGCTGTTTCTACCCTCAGACCATCAGACTGCTTAATAGACACCACTAGTCAGCTCTTTATACCCCCAGACCATCAGGCTGCATCCTGTGCATGTGACTAATAAACTCTAAACTAAAACTCTATCTGATTGGTTGTAGCTTCCCCACAGTTAATTGAACCACCTTTGGTTGACTCTCACAGAGCAAAGACTTTATGAAAATGGTTTGATTATTTATGTATTATGTAATGTTAAATACTCTAATAATGTGGAGTGAAACTTTAATTATTATTTTAATATTATTTAAATTCATGTTTAACTCTAATTAATTAATATTATTAATATATCATGATTTAAATAACTGTTTCTACCTGTGTTTAATTAATATATCATGGTTTAAATACCTGTTTCTACCTGTGTTTAATTAATGTTATTAATATATCATGGTTTAAATACCTGTTTCTACCTGTGTTTAATTAATATATCATGATTTAAATACCTGTTTCTACCTGTGTTTAATTAATATATCATGATTTAAATACCTGTTTCTACCTGTGTTTAATTAATATATCATGGTTTAAATACCTGTTTCTACCTGTGTTTAATTAATGTTATTAATATATCATGATTTAAATACCTGTTTCTACCTGTGTTTAATTAATATATCATGATTTAAATACCTGTTTCTACCTGTGTTTAATTAATGTTATTAATATATCACGATTTAAATACCTGTTTCTACCTGTGTTTAATTAATATATCATGATTTAAATACCTGTTTCTACCTGTGTTTAATTAATATATCATGATTTAAATACCTGTTTCTACCTGTGTTTAATTAATGTTATTAATATATCATGATTTAAATACCTGTTTCTACCTGTGTTTAATTAATATATCATGGTTAAAATACCTGTTTCTACCTGTGTTTAATTAATATTATTAATATATCATGATTTAAATACCTGTTTCTACCTGTGTTTAATTAATATATCATGGTTTAAATACCTGTTTCTACCTGTGTTTAATTAATATATCATGATTTAAATACCTGTTACTACCTGTGTTTAATTAATATATCATGGTTTAAATACCTGTTTCTACCTGTGTTTAATTAATGTTATTAATATATCATGGTTTAAATACCTGTTTCTACCTGTGTTTAATTAATATATCATGATTTAAATACCTGTTTCTACCTGTGTTTAATTAATGTTATTAATATATCATGGTTTAAATACCTGTTTCTACCTGTGTTTAATTAATATATCATGATTTAAATACCTGTTTCTACCTGTGTTTAATTAATATATCATGATTTAAATACCTGTTACTACCTGTGTTTAATTAATGTTATTAATATATCATGATTTAAATACCTGTTTCTACCTGTGTTTAATTAATATATCATGATTTAAATACCTGTTTCTACCTGTGTTTAATTAATGTTATTAATATATCATGATTTAAATACCTGTTTCTACCTGTGTTTAATTAATATATCATGGTTTAAATACCTGTTACTACCTGTGTTTAATTAATATATCATGATTTAAATACCTGTTTCTACCTGTGTTTAATTAATATATCATGATTTAAATACCTGTTTCTACCTGTGTTTAATTAATATATAATGATTTAAATACCTGTTTCTACCTGTGTTTAATTAATATATCATGATTTAAATACCTGTTTCTACCTGTGTTTAATTAATATATCATGGTTTAAATACCTGTTTCTACCTGTGTTTAATTAATGTTATTAATATATCATGATTTAAATACCTGTTTCTACCTGTGTTTAATTAATGTTATTAATATATCATGATTTAAATACCTGTTACTACCTGTGTTTAATTAATGTTATTAATATATCATGATTTAAATACCTGTTTCTACCTGTGTTTAATTAATATATCATGATTTAAATACCTGTCTCTACCTGTGTTTAATTAATATATCATGATTTAAATACCTGTTTCTACCTGTGTTTAATTAATATATCATGATTTAAATACCTGTTTCTACCTGTGTTTATTTAATATATCATGATTTAAATACCTGTTTCTACCTGTGTTTAATTAATGTTATTAATATATCATGATTTAAATACCTGTTTCTACCTGTGTTTAATTAATGTTATTAATATATCATGATTTAAATACCTGTTTCTACCTGTGTTTAATTAATGTTATTAATATATCATGATTTAAATACCTGTTTCTACCTGTGTTTAATTAATATATCATGGTTTAAATACCTGTTACTACCTGTGTTTAATTAATATATCATGATTTAAATACCTGTTTCTACCTGTGTTTAATTAATATATCATGATTTAAATACCTGTTACTACCTGTGTTTATTTAATATATCATGATTTAAATACCTGTTACTACCTGTGTTTAATTAATGTTATTAATATAGCATGATTTAAATACCTGTTTCTACCTGTGTTTAATTAATGTTATTAATATATCATGATTTAAATACCTGTTTCTACCTGTGTTTAATTAATATATCATGATTTAAATACCTGTTTCTACCTGTGTTTAATTAATATATCATGATTTAAATACCTGTTTCTACCTGTGTTTAATTAATATATCATGATTTAAATACCTGTTTCTACCTGTGTTTAATTAATATATCATGATTTAAATACCTGTTTCTACCTGTGTTTAATTAATATATCATGATTTAAATACCTGTTTCTACCTGTGTTTATTTAATATATCATGATTTAAATACCTGTTACTACCTGTGTTTAATTAATATTATTATTAACTTTGTAGGTCAGAAGGGTTACCTTGGCGACACCTGGAACAGACTGGACTTCTTCATCGTTATCATCGGGTCAGTGTTGGACAGAACACACACACACACACACACACACACGCGCACACACAAACTCACTGAACTAAACCTAGTCCTGAACTAAAAGGCTTGGGTTTTCCAGACACAGATTAAACCTAGTGCTGAACATTAACCTTGTCTGTAACTAAACCTAGTCCTGAACTAAACCTAGTCCTGAACTTAACCTAGTCCTGAACTAAACCTAGTCCTGAACTAAACCTAGTCCTGAACTAAAAGGCTTGGGTTTCCTAGACGCAGATTAAACCTAGTCCAGAACTAAACCTAGTCCTAAACTACACCTAGTCCTGAACTAAACCTAGTCCTGAACTAAACCTAGTCCTGAACTAAACCTAGTCCTGAACTAAACCTAGTCCTGAACTAAAATGCTTGGGTTTCCTAGATGCAGATTAAACCTAGTCCTGAACTAAACCTCGTCCTGAACTAAACATAGTCCTGAACTAAACCTAGTCCTGAACTAAACCTAGTCCTGAACTAAACCTAGTCCTGAACTAAAATGCTTGGGTTTCCTAGATGCAGATTAAACCTAGTTCTGAACTACACCTAGTCCTGAACTAAACCTAGTCCTGAACTAAACCTAGTCCTGAACTAAAATGCTTGGGTTTCCTAGACGCAGATTAAACCTAGTCCAGAACTAAACCTAGTCCTGAACTAAACCTAGTCCTGAACTAAACCTAGTCCTGAACTACACCTAGTCCTGAACTAAACCTAGTCCTGAACTAAACCTAGTCCTGAACTAAACCTAGTCCTGAACTAAAATGCTTGGGTTTCCTAGACGCAGATTAAACCTAGTCCAGAACTAAACCTAGTCCTGAACTAAACCTAGTCCTGATCTAAAAGGCTTGGGTTTCCTAGACGCAGATTAGTCCTGGAATAAAAATATATTTGAGAATAGCCTTAATCTTAGTCTGGGGAAACCTTCCCTTAGTGGGTGGAGGTTAATTGACAGGGTTCAGAGGTCAGGGTTAAACTGAGTTTTCTTTCTCTCTCCTCAGGATGTTGGAGTATTCTCTAGACGGACACAACGTCAGCCTATCAGCCATCAGGACTGTCAGGGTGCTCCGCCCACTACGAGCCATCAACAGAGTACCCAGTGAGCACCTCTCTGTCTGTCTGTTGTACACAGTATGTCCTCAATAGTATGTAGTATGATGAGTACACAGTATGTCCTCAATAGTATGTAGTATGATGAATACACAGTATGTACTCAATAGTATGTAGTATGATGTGTACACAGTATGTACTCAATAGTATGTAGTATGATGTGTACACAGTATGTCCTCAATAGTATGTAGTATGATGAATACACAGTATGTAGTTTTAGTTAGTAGTAGGTAAAATAGTCTCCCCCCCACCCTGCATACCACTGCTGGCTTGCTTCTGAACCAGGGTTGGTCCTGGTCAGTCCCTGGATGGGAGACCTGATGCTGCTGGAAGTGGTGCTGGAGGGCCAATAGGAGGCACTCTTTCATCTGGTCTAAAAAAATATCCCAATTCCTCAGGGCAGTGATTGGGGACATTGCCCTGTGTGGGGTGCCGTCTTTCGGCTGGGACGTTAAACGGGTGTCCTGACTTTCTGAGGTCACTAAAAGATCCCATTCGTAGGGGTGTTAACCCCCGGTGTTCTGGCTAAATACCCAATCTGGCCCTCAAACGATCACGGTCACCTAATCATCCCCAGTTTACAATTGGCTCATTCATCCCTCCTCCTCTCCCCTGTAACTATTTCCCGGGTTGTTGCTGTAAATGAGAACGTGTTCTCAGTAAACTTACCTTGGAAAGATAAGGGTCAAAAATATATATATATAAACTATTTCTCTCTCTACCTCTCTGTCTCTCTCTCTCAATTAAATTCAATTAAATTCAATTAAATTCAAGGGCTTTATTGGCATGGGAAACATGTGTTAACAGCAAGTGAGGTAGATAATATATCTCTCTCTGTCTCTCTCTACCTCTCTTTCTTTCTCTCTCTCCCATAATGCATCTCTCAGTGATGTGTGTGTATTTCTGTGTGTAGGTATGCGTATCCTGGTGACTCTGCTCCTAGACACTCTCCCCATGCTGGGGAACGTTCTGGCACTCTGTCTCTCTCTCTCTCTCTCTCTCTCTCTCTCTCTCTCTCTCTCCCATAATGCATCTCTCAGTGATGTGTGTGTGTTTCTGTGTGTAGGTATGCGTATCCTGGTGACTCTGCTCCTAGACACTCTCCCCATGCTGGGGAACGTTCTGGCACTCTGTTTCTTCGTCTTCTTCATATTCGGCATCGTTGGCGTGCAGCTGTGGGCGGGGCTACTGAGGAACAGGTGCTTCATGGGAGAAGACTTCAAAACGTGAGAATATTAAACCCTACTATACACCTATTATACTTATACCCTACTATACACCTATTATACTTATACCCTACTATACACCTATTATACTTATACCCTACTATACACCTATTATACTTATACCCTACTATACACCTATTATACTTATACCCTACTATACACCTATTATACTTATACCCTACTATACACCTATTTTACTTATACGCTACTATACACCTATTATACTATATACTATACCCTAACACACTGACACACTGACACACTGACACACTGACACACACCCTACTATACACCTATTATACTTATACCCTAACACACTGACACACTGACACACTGACACACACACACACACACACACACACACACACACACACACACATACACCTATTATACTTATACCCTATTATACACCCTGACACACACACACACAACCTGACACACTGACACACTGACTCACTGACACACTGACACACACACACACAACCTGACACACTGACACACACACACACACACACACAACCTGACACACTGACACACACACACACACACACAACCTGACACACTGACACACACACAACCTGACACACTGACACACACACAACCTGACACACTGACACCCTAACACACTGACACACACACACACACACACAACCTGACGCACTGACACACACACACACTCACTCACTCACACACACACACACACACACACACACACACACACACACACACACACACACACACACACACACACAACCTGACACACTGACACACACACACACACACACACACACACATACACACAACCTGACATACTGACACACACACACACACACACAACCTGACACACTGACACACACACACACACAACCTGACATACTGACACACACACACACACACACACACACACACACACACACACACACACACACACACACACACACACACACACACACACACACACACACACACACACACACACTCACAACCTAACAACACAGACAATCAACACGTCTGGTGAACAGGTCATGTTCCATGGGGGGGAGAATTACAGGTATAGGACAGACTGTCTCCACGGCACATAGACTATTGCAGCTACTACAGATACTGGAGACCTGAGACAGAGGGGATTGGGGGACACTGGCCCCAGACAGGGCCAACCAGGCAGGATATAACCCCACCAACTTTGCCCAAGCACAGCCCCTCACCACCAAAGAGAAATCAACAAGGCAGTAACTACCCTGAGACAAGGCCGAGTACAGCCCACGGAGATCTCCTCCACCGCACAAGCCCCCTGAGGACAGGAAGGATGGAAGAGCACGCCAGTGACTCAGACCCCGTAATAGGGGCAGAGGCAGAGAATCCCAGTGGGAGAGAGGGGAACTGGCTAGGCAGAGACAGTTCGTCACTCTGGCCCCTTGCCGTTAACCTTCGCACCCCTGGGCCAAACTACACTCAATCATAAGACCTACGGATGAGAGGATCCTTCAGTTTGCGTCTCTCAGGCAGACCATTCCATAAAAATGGAGCTCTATAGGAGAAAGCTCCAGCTGTTTGCTTAGAAATTCTAGGGACAATAAGGAGGCCTGTGTCTTGTGACCGTAGCGTACGTGTAGGTATGTACGGCAGGACCAAATCAGAGAGATGGGTAGGAGCAAGCCCATGTAATGCTTTGTAGGTTAGCAGTAAAACCTTGAAATCAGCCCTTGCTTTGACAGGAAGCCAGTGTAGAGAGGCTAGCACTGGAGTAATATGATCACATTTTTTGGTTCTAGTCAGGATTCTAGCAGCCGTATTTAGCACCAACTGAAGTTTATTTAGTGCTTTATCCGGGTAGCCGGAAAGTAGATCAATGCGAAACTAAAATGTTGGATATTATCTGACTTCCAGGTCCGATAGGAATTCAGGGATCCAACAGGAACTCTGTATAGACTTCATAACTAGAACCGTGAGGAACTCTGTATAGACTTCATAACTAGAACCGTGAGGAACTCTGTATAGACTTCATAACTAGAACCGTGAGGAACTCTGAATAGACTTCATATCTAGAACCGTGAGGAACTCTGTATAGACTTCATAACTAGAACCGTGAGGAACTCTGTATAGACATCATAACTAGAACCGTGAGGAACTCTGTATAGACTTCATAACTAGAACCGTGAGGAACTCTGTATAGACTTCATATCTAGAACCGTGAGGAACGCGGTATAGACTTCATAACTAGAACCGTGAGGAACTCTGTATAGACTTCATAACTAGAACCGTGAGGAACGCGGTATAGACTTCATAACTAGAACCGTGAGGAACTCTGTATAGACTTCATATCTAGAACCGTGAGGAACTCTGTATAGACTTCATAACTAGAACCGTGAGGAACTCTGAATAGACTTCATAACTAGAACCGTGAGGAACTCTGATTAGACTTCATAACTAGAACCGTGAGGAACTCTGTATAGACTTCATAACTAGAACCGTGAGGAACTCTGAATAGACTTCATAACTAGAACCGTGAGGAACTCTGAATAGACTTCATAACTAGAACCGTGAGGAACTCTGTATAGACTTCATAACTAGAACCATGAGGAACGCGGTATAGAGTTCATAACTAGAACCGTGAGGAACTCTGAATAGACTTCATAACTAGAACCGTGAGGAACGCTGTATAGACTTCATAACTAGAACCGTGAGGAACTCTGAATAGACTTCATAACTAGAACCGTGAGGAACGCTGTATAGACTTCATAACTAGAACCGTGAGGAACGCTGTATAGACTTCATAACTAGAACCGTGAGGAACGCTGTATAGACTTCATAACTAGAACCGTGAGGAACGCTGAATAGACTTCATAACTAGAACCGTGAGGAACTCTGTATAGACTTCATAACTAGAACCGTGAGGAACTCTGAATAGACTTCATAACTAGAACCGTGAGGAACTCTGAATAGACTTCATAACTAGAACCGTGAGGAACTCTGTATAGACTTCATAACTAGAACCGTGAGGAACGCGGTATAGACTTCATAACTAGAACCGTGAGGAACTCTGAATAGACTTCATAACTAGAACCGTGAGGAACTCTGAATAGACTTCATAACTAGAACCGTGAGGAACTCTGAATAGACTTCATAACTAGAACCGTGAGGAACTCTGAATAGACTTCATAACTAGAACCGTGAGGAACTCTGTATAGACTTCATAACTAGAACCGTGAGGAACGCGGTATAGACATCATAACTAGAACCGTGAGGAACTCTGTATAGACTTCATAACTAGAACCGTGAGGAACGCTGTATAGACTTCATAACTAGAACCGTGAGGAACTCTGTATAGACTTCATAACTAGAACCGTGAGGAACGCTGTATAGACTTCATAACTAGAACCGTGAGGAACTCTGAATAGACTTCATAACTAGAACCGTGAGGAACGCTGTATAGACTTCATAACTAGAACCGTGAGGAACGCTGTATAGACTTCATAACTAGAACCGTGAGGAACTCTGAATAGACTTCATAACTAGAACCGTGAGGAACTCTGAATAGACTTCATAACTAGAACCGTGAGGAACTCTGTATAGACTTCATAACTAGAACCGTGAGGAACTCTGAATAGACTTCATAACTAGAACCGTGAGGAACTCTGAATAGACTTCATAACTAGAACCGTGAGGAACTCTGTATAGACTTCATAACTAGAACCGTGAGGAACGCGGTATAGACTTCATAACTAGAACCGTGAGGAACTCTGAATAGACTTCATAACTAGAACCGTGAGGAACTCTGAATAGACTTCATAACTAGAACCGTGAGGAACTCTGAATAGACTTCATATCTAGAACCGTGAGGAACTCTGTATAGACATCATAACTAGAACCGTGAGGAACTCTGTATAGACTTCATAACTAGAACCGTGAGGAACGCTGTATAGACTTCATAACTAGAACCGTGAGGAACTCTGTATAGAGTTCATAACTAGAACCGTGAGGAACGCTGTATAGACTTCATAACTAGAACCGTGAGGAACTCTGAATAGACTTCATAACTAGAACCGTGAGGAACGCTGTATAGACTTCATAACTAGAACCGTGAGGAACGCTGTATAGACTTCATAACTAGAACCGTGAGGAACGCTGTATAGACTTCATAACTAGAACCTTTAAAAGACGAAAACACCTCCATTTTTGTGGGATGCGCTGGGGGGATACTATCGAACCCTGACCTGTTCACCGGATGTGCTACCTGTCCCAGACCTGCTGTTTTCAACTCTCTAGAGACAGCAGGAGCAGTAGAGATACTCTTAATGATCGGCTATGAAAAGCCAACTGACATTTACTCCTGAGGTGCTGACTTGTTGCACCCTCGACAAATAATGTAATTATTATTATTCGACCATGCTGGTCATTTATGAACATTTGAACATCTTGACCATGTTCTGTTATAATCTCCACCCGGCACAGCCAGAAGAGGACTGGCCACCCCACATAGCCTGGTTCCTCTCTAGGTTTCTTCCTAGGTTTTGGCCTTTCTAGGGAGATTTTCCTTGCCACCGTGCTTCTACACCTGCATTGCTTGCTGTTTGGGGTTTTAGGCTGGGTTTCTGTACAGCACTTTGAGATATCAGCTGATGTACGAAGGGCTATATAAATACATTTGATTTGATTTGATTTGTAACCAGGAGGAGAGGCCTCATTTAACACAGTAAATTCATCAGGTTTAAGCCATGTTTCAGTCAGGCGAATCACATCAAGATTATGATCAGTGATTAGTTCATTGACTATAACTGCCTTGGAAGTGAGGGATCTAACATTAAGTAGCCCTGTTTTGAGATGTGAGACGATCTCTTTCAATAATCTAGTGAGATTTCTAAGACGAACATTACCACGTTTAGTTTTGCCTGCCCTACATCGAGGCACAGACACGGGTCTCAATGGAGATAGCTGAGCTACACTGACTGTGCTAGTGGCAGACTCCACTAAGCTGGCAGGCTGGCTAACAGCCTGCTGCCTGGCCTGAACCCTATCTCATTGTGGAGTTTGAGGAGCCCTGTCTATGTCGGTAGATAAGATGAGAGCACCCCTCCAGCTAGGATGGAGTCCGTCACTCCTCAGCAGGCCAGGCTTGGTCCTGTTTGTGGGTGAGTCCCAGAAAGAGGGACAATTATCTACAAATTCTATCTTCTCTTGGGAGTGGTAGAAAACCGTTTTCAACCAGTGATTGAGTTGAGCGAGTCTGCTGTAGAGCTCATCACTCCCCCTAACTGGGAGGGGGCCATGAGACACTCACTCAGCCAGCACCATCTTCAGATTAACCTTTACGTCGGAAGCCCCCCCCCCCCCCCCTGGTAAACAGTGTGAGATTGCTGGATGAATGTTTACAAGTCTAATATTACGGGTAATGGAGTATGTGATGTAATGGAGATGCCAATGACTGTTGGCTACTACTGCTACTTATTGGTTTTCAATGTGTCATAGCTGATGGTGGGAGGCCTCACACACACAAACATGTACTCACACGCAATCAATTATCTGTTGATGTTTGCTTCAGCCAGAACAGATTTCAGTTGATGTTTAAGTGACACACACACACACACACACACACACACACACACACATTTTACCTTGGTCAAATACACACCAAGTCAAATCAGCTGAAGTCGGCAGGTCAGAGGTCAGGGGTTATAGCGGTGGTTGAAGTCAACATCACTTGGTTCACACAGATATCTGATTAGATAGACCGTATTCAGAACAAACAGACACTCAGGCTGTTGATTGATTTAGAGGTCAGGGGTGAGATGTCAGGGGTTATAGCTGTGGTCCCACTGAAGGCTTTGTCTCTAATTGACTGCAATGATGTCCATCAATATTCACATTAATATGTATTAGACTGGAGAGAAGGCCTTTAATGCTCCTGAGGGCTGGACTAAAGACATTCGACTGGAGGTTCAGGAGGGTAGACTAAAGATAGACTAGAGGTTCAGGAGGGTAGACTAAAGACAGACTAGAGGTTCAGGAGGGTAGACTAAAGACAGACTAGAGGTTCAGGAGGGTAGACTAAAGACAGACGAGAGGTTCAGGAGGGTAGACTAAAGACAGACTAGAGGTTCAGGAGGGTAGACTCAAGACATTAGACTAGAGGTTCAGGAGGGTAGACTAAAGACATACTAGAGGTTCAGGAGGGTAGACTAAAGACAGACTAGAGGTTGAGGAGGGTAGACTAGAGACATTAGTCTAGAGGTTCAGGAGGGTAGACTAAAGACATTAGACTAGAGGTTCAGGAGGGTAGACTAAAGACAGACTAGAGTTCAGGAGGGTAGACTAGAGACATTAGACTAGAGGTTCAGGAGGGTAGACTAAAGACAGACTAGAGGTTCAGGAGGGTAGACTAAAGACAGACTAGAGGTTCAGGAGGGTAGACTAAAGACATTACACTAGAGGTTCAGGAGGGTAGACTAAAGACAGACTAGAGGTTCAGGAGGGTAGACTAAAGACAGACTAGAGTTTCAGGAGGGTAGACTAAAGACATTAGACTAGAGATAATGAGCAGCATTAGTTCTGGAGGTTGGAGCTTTTCCTTCCTGGTTCCTTCTGGGTTCAGATCTCTTCTCTTAACACGTATGGACCCAGAGTTTAATCTCTTCTCTTAACACGTATGGACCCAGAGTTTAATCTCTTCTCTTAACACGTATGGACCCAGAGTTTAATCGAGCTTCTGACAAATTACTCAAGACTTTAGTTCCGGGTTAACCGAGATTAGGAGGCCTGTAATCTCTCGTGGACATATTTTCGGTGGACAGATGAAACGACGAGAATCTGTCAAGACTCTGGTTTAGATAAACTAGGGGAAGGGAGGGGTTTGGCCATGATCATCACAGGTGTAATTAGTGGAAGGGAGGGGTTTGGCCATGATCATCACAGGTGTAATTAGTGGAAGGGAGGGGTTTGGCCATGATCATCACAGGTGTAATTAGTGGAAGGGAGGGGTTTGGCCGTGATCATCACAGGTGTAATTAGTGGAAGGGAGGGGTTTGGCCGTGATCATCACAGGTGTAATTAGTGGAAGGGAGGGGTTTGGCCATGATCATCACAGGTGTAATTAGTGGAAGGGAGGGGTTTGGCCGTGATCATCACAGGTGTAATTAGTGGAAGGGAGGGGTTTGGCCGTGATCATCACAGGTGTAATTAGTGGAAGGGAGGGGTTTGGCCATGATCATCACAGGTGAAGAGACTTGCACGGAGGTAGTCACAATTGGTAACGTCGTTCCCTCCAGAAGTAAAACAGGAAATTACAAACTTTCGCGAGACAATTTTACTTCTGGGATCAGGCCTGCAACTTTCCTTTGTTCAGACGACAAGATATTCTCACAAAGTCATCTGCAACCCCCCCCCCCCTCTCTGTCTCTCTCTCCTCTCTCTCTCTCCTCCCTACCTCCATCCCTGCTTCTCCCTTTCTCTCCCTCTCCCTCTGTCTCTCTCTCCTCTCTCTCTCCTCCCTACCTCCATCCCTGCTTCTCCCTTTCTCTCCCTCTCCCTCTCCCTCTGTCTCTCTCTCCTCTCCTCTCTGTCTCTCCTCCCTACCTCCATCCCTGCTTCTCCCTTTCTCTCCCTCCCCTCTCTGTCTCTCTCCTCTCTCTCTCTCTCCTCTCTACCTCCATCCCTGCTTCTCCCTTTCTCTCCCTCTCCTCTCTCCTCTCTCTCTCTCCTCCCTACCTCCATCCCTGCTTCTCCCTTTCTCTCCCTCTCCCTCTGTCTCTCTCTCCTCTCCTCTCTGTCTCTCCTCCCTACCTCCATCCCTGCTTCTCCCTTTCTCTCCCTCCCCTCTCTGTCTCTCTCTCCTCTCTCTCTCTCTCCTCTCTACCTCCATCCCTGCTTCTCCCTTTCTCTCCCTCTCCTCTCTCCTCTCTCTCCTCTCTCTCTCTCCTCCCTACCTCCATCCCTGCTTCTCCCTTTCTCTCCCTCTCCCTCTGTCTCTCTCTCCTTTCCTCTCTGTCTCTCCTCCCTACCTCCATCCCTGCTTCTCCCTTTCTCTCCCTCCCCTCTCTGTCTCTCTCTCCTCTCTCTCTCTCCTCCCTACCTCCATCCCTGCTTCTCCCTTTCTCTCCCTCTCCCTCTTTCTCTCTCTCCTCTCTACCTCCATCCCTGCTTCTCCCTTTCTCTCCTTCTCCTTCTGTCTCTCTCTCCTCTCTCTCTCTCCTCCCTACCTCCATCCCTGCTTCTCCCTTTCTCTCCCTCTCCCTCTTTCTCTCTCTCCTCTCTCTCTCTCCTCCCTACCTCCATCCCTGCTTCTCCCTTTCTCTCCCTCTCCCTCTTTCTCTCTCTCCTCTCTCTCTCTCCTCCCTACCTCCATCCCTGCTTCTCCCTTTCTCTCCCTCTCCCTCTCTCTCTCTCCTCTCTCTCTCTCCTCCCTACCTCCATCCCTGCTTCTCCCTTTCTCTCCCTCTTTCTCTCTCCAGGATATACAACGTCTCCTTCCTGACTGTGTACTATCGTCCCGAGGAGACGGAGGACATCCCTTTTATCTGCTCAACCAATCGGGAGAACGGAATGCTGCGGTGTTCCGACGTTCCGCGCCGCCGAGTGGACGGGTCCTGGTGCATGCTGGGGGCAGAAGGGGTAGGGGAGGGGCCTGTGGCAGATGGACCAATAGGAGGCGGGTGTGTGAACTGGTACCAGTATTATAATGTCTGTCGGGCTGGGGAGCGAAACCCTCATAAAGGAGCCATCAACTTTGACAACATCGGATACGCCTGGATTGCTATCTTTCAGGTAGGAGATGTTATTGATGTCTGACTGTCTGACTGACTGACTGACTGACTGACTGTCTGTATGACTGACTGTCTGTCTGACTGACTGTCTGACTGTCTGACTGACTGACTGACTGAGGAAATGAATGAATAAATCAGGTAATTAATGTGTGGCTGGGTTGGTTGAATAATAATACTGAATAATCATAAATATTAATTCAGAACTAATTCTGTCAAACAGAGAAACATCCTAGACAGAGAGATATCTGTCACAGCTCAAACAGAGAAACAACAGAGAAACATCCTAGACAGAGAGATATCTGTCACAGCCCAACCAGAGAAACATCCTAGATAGAGAGATATCTGTCACAGCCCAAACAGAGAATCATCCTAGATAGAGAGATATCTGTCACAGCCCAAACAGAGAAACATCCTAGATAGAGAGATATCTGTCACAGCCCAAACAGAGAAACATCCTAGATAGAGAGATATCTGTCACAGCCCAAACAGAGAAACATCCTAGATAGAGAGATATCTGTCACAGCCCAAACAGAGAAACATCCTAGATAGAGAGATATCTGTCACAGCCCAAACAGAGAAACATCCTAGATAGAGAGATATCTGTCACAGCCCAAACAGAGAAACATCCTAGATAGAGAGATATCTGTCACAGCCCAAACAGAGAATCATCCTAGATAGAGAGATATCTGTCACAGCCCAAACAGAGAAACATCCTAGATAGAGAGATATCTGTCACAGCTCAAACAGAGAAACAACAGAGAAACATCCTAGATAGAGAGATATCTGTCACAGCCCAAACAGAGAAACAACAGAGAAACAACAGAGAAACATCCTAGACAGAGAGATATCTGTCACAGCTCAAACAGAGAAACAACAGAGAAACAACAGAGAAACATCCTAGATAGAGAGATATCTGTCACAGCTCAAACAGAGAAACAACAGAGAAACAACAGAGAAACATCCTAGATAGAGAGATATCTGTCACAGCTCAAACAGAGAAACAACAGAGAAACATCCTAGATAGAGAGATATCTGTCACAGCTCAAACAGAGAAACAACAGAGAAACATCCTAGATAGAGAGATATCTGTCACAGCTCAAACAGAGAAACAACAGAGAAACATCCTAGATAGAGAGATATCTGTCACAGCTCAAACAGAGAAACAACAGAGAAACATCCTAGATAGAGAGATATCTGTCACAGCCCAAACAGAGAAACATCCTAGATAGAGAGATATCTGTCACAGATCAGCACATGTCTCCCAAACAGAGAAACATCCTAGATAGAGAGATATCTGTCAAAGCCCAAACAGAGAAACATCCTAGATAGAGAGATATCTGTCACAGCTCAAACAGAGAAACAACAGAGAAACATCCTAGATAGAGAGATATCTGTAACCAAGTTTTGTAAAGAACATCCATAATTCTTGGCAGGAATCTCATCTCTGGAGAGTCTCTGGCATTTCCTCTCTTGACAAACTACCGGACACACACACACACACACACACACACACACACACACACACACACACACACACACACACACACACACGCACACGCACACGCACACGCACACGCACACACAGTAACACTAGTCTGTGTGTGTTTTTCCAGCCTGCTGTCTGTCCGTTCAGTATCATGTTTAAACCATGCCTTTCTTCTTAGCTATAATCTATACCGGTCTGATGTCCTTCAGTTGGACTGAACTACATAAATAATACTGTCTCTGTCAGATTGGGACGTTGCTGTTCTGTTAGGTAGGCCCTACTACGTCATCAACCAATGTGTGATTGTGAACTATCTTTGGGTGATCGCTGGTTTATAAATATTTATGTGTGATGTTGTTTTCTCTCCCTTTATTTCTCTATCTATCTATCTCTCCCTCCTCCCCCCATCTCTCTCACGATATCTCTCCCTCTCTCTCTCTCTCTCTCTCTCTCTCTCTCTCTCTCACACGGTACTATGTAATGGATGCTCACTCTCTCTCTCTCTCTCTCTCTCTCTCTCTCTCTCTCTCTCTCTCTCTCTCTCTCTCTCTAGGTGATAACTCTGGAAGGCTGGGTGGACATCATGTACTATGTAATGGATGCTCTCTCTCTCTCTCTCTCTCTCTCTCAATTCAATTCAATTCAAGGGCTTTATTGGCATGGGAAACATGTGTTAACATTGCCAAAGCAAGTGAGGTAGACAACATACAAAGTGAATATATAAAGTGAAAAACAACAAAAATTAACAGTAAACATTACACATACAGAAGTTTCAAAACAGTAAAGACATTACAAATGTCATATTATATATATATACAGTGTTCTAACAATGTACAAATGGCTAAAGGACACAAGATAAAATAAATAAGCATAAAGATAAAATAAATAAGCATAAATATGGGTTGTATTTACAATGGTGTTTGTTCTTCACTGGTTGCCCTTTTCTCGTGGCAACAGGTCACAAATCTTGCTGCTGTGATGGCACACTGTGGAATTTCACCCAGTAGATATGGGAGTTTTTCAAAATTGGATTTGTTTTCGAATTCTTTGTGGATCTGTGTAATCTGAGGGAAATATGTCTCTCTAATATGGTCATACATTGGGCAGGAGGTTAGGAAGTGCAGCTCAGTTTCCACCTCATTTTGTGGGCAGTGAGCACATAGCCTGTCTTCTCTTGAGAGCCATGTCTGCCTACGGCGGCCTTTCTCAATAGCAAGGCTATGCTCACTGAGTCTGTACATAGTCAAGGCTTTCCTTAATTTTGGGTCAGTCACAGTGGTCAGGTATTCTGCCGCTGTGTACTCTCTGTGTAGGGCCAAATAGCATTCTAGTTTGCTCTGTTTTTTTGTTAATTCTTTCCAATGTGTTAAGTAGTTATCTTTTTGTTTTCTCATGATTTGGTTGGGTCTAATTGTGCTGCTGTCCTGGGGCTCTGTAGTGTGTGTTTGTGTTTTTGAACAGAGCCCCAGGACCAGCTTGCTTAGGGGACTCTTCTCCAGGTTCATCTCTCTGTAGGTGATGGCTTTGTTATGGAAGGTTTGTGAATCGCTTCCTTTTAGGTGGTTGTAGAATTTAACAGCTCTTTTCTGGATTTTGATAATTAGTGGGTATCGGCCTAATTCTGCTCTGCATGCATTATTTGGTGTTCTACGTTGTACACGGAGGATATTTTTGCAGAATTCTGCATGCAGAGTCTCAATTTGGTGTTTGTCCCATTTTGTGAAGTCTTGGTTGGTGAGCGGACCCCAGACCTCACAACCATAAAGGGCAATGGGCTCTATGACTGATTCAAGTATTTTTAGCCAAATCCTAATTGGTATGTTGAAATTTATGTTTCTTTTGATGGCATAGAATGCCCTTCTTGCCTTGTCTCTCAGATCGTTCACAGCTTTGTGGAAGTTACCTGTGGTGCTGACGTTTAGGCCAAGGTATGTATAGTTTTTTGTGTGCTCTAGGGCAACAGTGTCTAGATGGAATTTGTATTTGTGGTCCTGGTGACTGGACCTTTTTTGGAACACCATTATTTTGGTCTTACTGAGATTTACTGTCAGGGCCCAGGTCTGACAGAATCTGTGCATAAGATCTAGGTGCTGCTGTAGGCCCTCCTTGGTTGGTGACAGAAGCACCAGATCATCAGCAAACAGCAGACATTTGACTTCTGATTCTAGCAGGGGGAGGCCGGGTGCTGCAGACTTTTCTAGTGCCCTCGCCAATTCGTTGATATATATGTTGAAGAGGGTGGGGCTTAAGCTGCATCCCTGTCTAACCCCGCGACCCTGTGTGAAGAAATGTGTGTGTTTTTTGCCAATTCTAACCGCACACTTGTTGTTTGTGTACATGGATTTTATAATGTCGTATGTTTTACCCCCAACACCGCTTTCCATCAGTTTGTATAGCAGACCCTCATGCCAGATTGAGTCGAAGGCTTTTTTGAAATCAACAAAGCATGAGAAGACTTTGCCTTTGTTTTGGTTTGTTTGATTGTCAATTAGGGTGTGCAGGGTGAATACGTGGTCTGTTGTACGGTAATTTGGTAAAAAGCCAATTTGACATTTGCTCAGTACATTGTTTTCGTTGAGGAAATGTACGAGTCTGCTGTTAATAATAATGCAGAGGATTTTCCCGAGGTTACTGTTGACACATATTCCACGGTAGTTATTGGGGTCAAATTTGTCTCCACTTTTGTGGATTGGGGTGATCAGTCCTTGGTTCCAAATATTGGGGAAGATGCCAGAGCTAAGTATGATGTTAAAGAGTTTTAGTATAGCCAATTGGAATTTGTTGTCTGTATATTTGATCATTTCATTGAGGATACCATCAACACCACAGGCCTTTTTGGGTTGGAGGGTTTTTATTTTGTCCTGTAACTCTTTCAATGTAATTGGAGAATCCAGTGGGTTCTGGTAGTCTTTAATAGTTGATTCTAAAATCTGTGTTTGATCATGTATATGTTTTTGCTCTTTATTCTTTGTTATAGAGCCAAAAAGATTGGAGAAGTGGTTTACCCATACATCTCCATTTTGGATAGATAATTCTTCGTGTTGTTGTTTGTTTAGTGTTTTCCAATTTTCCCAGAAGTGGTTAGAGTCTATGGATTCTTCAATTGCATTGAGCTGATTTCTGACATGCTGTTCCTTCTTTTTCCGTAGTGTATTTCTGTATTGTTTTAGTGATTCACCATAGTGAAGGCGTAGACTCAGGTTTTCCGGGTCTCTATGTTTTTGGTTGGACAGGTTTCTCAATTTCTTTCTTAGATTTTTGCATTCTTCATCAAACCATTTGTCATTATTGTTAATTTTCTTCGGTTTTCTATTTGAGATTTTTAGATTTGATAGGGAAGCTGAGAGGTCAAATATACTGTTAAGATTTTCTACTGCCAAGTTTACACCTTCACTATTACAGTGGAACGTTTTACCCAGGAAATTGTCTAAGAGGGATTGAATTTGTTGTTGCCTAATTGTTTTTTGGTAGGTTTCCAAACTGCATTCCTTCCATCTATAGCATTTCTTAATGTTACTCAGTTCCTTTGGCTTTGATGCCTCATGATTGAGTATTGCTCTGTTTAGGTAGACTGTGATTTTGCTGTGGTCTGATAGGGGTGTCAGTGGGCTGACTGTGAACGCTCTGAGAGACTCTGGGTTGAGGTCAGTGATAAAGTAGTCTACAGTACTACTGCCAAGAGATGAGCTATAGGTGTACCTACCATAGGAGTCCCCTCGAAGCCTACCGTTGACTATGTACATACCCAGCGTGCGACAGAGCTGCAGGAGTTGTGACCCGTTTTTGTTGGTTATGTTGTCATAGTTGTGCCTAGGGGGGCATATGAGGGAGGGAATGCTGTCAGCTCCAGGCAGGTGTTTGTCCCCCTGTGTGCTGAGGGTGTCAGGTTCTTGTCCGGTTCTGGCATTTAGGTCACCACAGACTAGTACATGTCCCTGGGCCTGGAAGTGATTGATTTCCCCCTCCAGGATGGAGAAGCTGTCTTCATTAAAATATGGGGATTCTAGTGGGGGGATATAGGTAGCACACAGGAGGACATTTTTCTCTGTTAGGATAATTTCTTTTTGAATTTCTAGCCAAATGTAGAATGTTCCTGTTTTGATTAATTTAATGGAGTGAGTTAGGTCTGCTCTATACCAAATTAGCATACCCCCTGAGTCCCTTCCCTGTTTCACACCTGGTAGTTTGGTGGATGGGACTACCAGCTCTCTGTAACCTAGAGGGCAACCAGTGGGTCCATCTCCTCTATACCAGGTTTCTTGCAGGATGACAATGTCTGTATTACCGATTTCTTTGGTGAAGTCCGGGTTTCTGCTCTTTAGGCCAAAGGCAGATGACCTCAGGCCTTGGATATTCCAGGATAATATAGTGAAGGCTTTTTGTTCCATAGAGTGTCCAATGTTGTTGGTCGTGGTTTAGCCTCAGGCCAGTAAGTGTGAGCAGAGCCTGCTGAGCATCTGGTACATGCCATTGGCTTGGGCGAGTGTGAGAGTGGGGGTTGGGACTGTTTGCCCGCTCACTACCTGGGCGTATGTGTGGCTTCCATGTTGAGGCCCTCTTTGCAGGGGTGGGGTGCATGGGGTGGGCAGGAGTGGCATAGGTCTGATCTGAGGGGGCCTAAATGGAGTGTGGGCATGGTTGACGTGGGGGGGTGTTGATTGGTTGGGGTGGGGGTGTGGATGTGTCTGGGTGTACTGTGGTCTGGATGTAATTCCTCTTGGCGTGGGTCCTCTATGTGTAGGTCCAGGGGGAGGTCCTGCAGATCTGGGGGGGTGTCTCGCTGGTCTGGGTGGGGTGTCTATTGATCTGTTGCTCCTGTGTGGAGTGTTGGGGATGCGTTTGAGAGCGATGTCCTTTAGAGTCCGGGCAAAGGTGGGCACTGCTGCCTTGTAGAGGTGGACCTGGTCATAGAGGCTGTTCAAGTCCAGGGTGGAGTGGTGGGCCAGGAAAACGTTTGGTTTTGAGGCACAGTCACGGGAAATACTTGCATTTACCCGCTGTATTGTGGCGGGGTGGAAGTCTTTTCGTGGTAGCAGGGTGGAGATAACCACTTGTGCGTTGGGGAAAGTAGAAGAAGCCTTTTCAATCACTCCCTTCAGTGCTGTGGCCACTCTTTCCTGCTGTGCTCTCAGGTCGTTTGTGCCTGTGTGTATTATTATGTGGCTGGGTGAGCCTAGTTTGGCCTCAGACAGAAGGTCTAGGGCGCGCTGGGTGTTTGGACACCAGAGTTTAGACACACTGTGTTTGGGAAAAAGTATTTTTTCTTCTATATATTTCCCATTTGAGTCCATAAGTAGTACAATCTGTGTCTTGTGTTTGTCCTCAGTGGGTGTGGGGGGGTTGACAGAAGGGCTATCAGGGTGGCTGACAGGGGGGGTGCTCAGAGGGGGTGAGAGCCTCTGGGCTTGGGGTTCTTCATTTGTCTGTTGTGCTGTGGTGTCGACTGTATGGTCAGGGTCTGGTATGGACTGTTCTGCTGTGGTGTCGAGACTTTTGTTGGGTGCTGAGGTGGGCTGTTCTGCTGGCTTCTCTGTGGGGGTGTCCACCTCTCTAGTGGGTTGTTCTCTGTCACACGCCGTCCCCCTCAACTTCTCCTCCATCCCCCTCACCCTCTCCTCCATCCCCCTCAACCTCTCCTCCACCAGCAGTCTGAAACTCTCCTCTAGTGCTCTGTTCTGCTCCTCTTTCTCCTGTTGTATTTGTCTCACCACTGTCCAAAGTGCAGATATGTCTCTGTCCACCTCCAGCTCTCCGGGTCTGGTTAAGGGGCTGTTGTTGTGCTGGACTGTTGTCTGGGTCTGTGCTGACTGAAGTGTAATCACCTGCTGTTCCAGCTCCACCTGCCTTATCTCCAGCTGGGTGAATTTGTCCTTCATTTCAATGAGGGAGTGGTAATCTGTGCTGGGAGGTTGACCCTCCGCTGGGGGTTGCTCATCTGTGGGGTTACATAATGAAGAGGTCTGGTCTGATCCTCTCGGGGTGGGGGTATCTTTATCAAGGGAGAGTTTCTCCTGCTGAGCTAATTCTTTGATTAGGTGAAAGTCCAGCTGAAACTGTTTGTGGTTACGCTGTACCATCACTGTTCCGGACTTATAGATATTTATATTACTTAACTCAGAGTCCTCGTTGTCAAGTATTCTGAGTTTCCACCCCTCGTTAATCCCCCCTCTCGTAACAGAGGGGTAGTGTGCTAATATAGCACTGTGCCATGCCAGGGGATGGTTTGTGTGGAAGATAAGGTTGCTGATGTTCCCATTTTTGTAATAGTCAGCAAAAAGTGTCTCTTGATTTTCCATAAGGAGCTTCATTTTGTAATCTTTTCTTCCCTTATCATTCTTTACATGCGCAGGGTACTGTATTTTAATTACCTCTGAACAGCGGGAGGGAGCTTCTAAGGCCTCTCCATTTGGTTGGGGTAGACTGTGTGACTCTCCTGCCATTGTTGGGCTAATGAGCTTTGACACCTCTCACTTGACACGTCAGTGCTATTTGAAGCTGTATCAAGTCAGTTCCAGGTTGGATGGTGTTTTCAGGTTTCTGTTGTTTTCCAGAGAATTTGCTGTATAGAGAAACAAATCTTGGTAGTTGTGAACCTTCCAGGTGATTCCGTAATTCCGTCCAAAATCAGGTTGTAGGTTTTAAGTTTTGATTTGAAGTAGGGGTTATGTTGTAGAGGGTAGAATCCAGTATGTGTTCCTGACAAAAAATCTAAGTTTATCTAACTCCTAATCTATCTTTTTTAAAGAAAATGCTGAAAAATGCAGGAGCTCATCTGATTGTGACTTCCTCTCTGCTCGCTCTCTCTCTCTCTCTAGGTGACAACTCTGGAAGGCTGGGTGGACATCATGTACTATGTAATGGATGCTCTCTCTCTCTCTCTCTCTCTCTCTCTCTCTCTCTCTAGGTGACAACTCTGGAAGGCTGGGTGGACATCATGTACTATGTAATGGATGCTCTCTCTCTCTCTCTCTCTCTCTCTCTCTCTCTCTCTCTCTCTCTCTCTAGGTGATAACTCTGGAAGGCTGGGTGAACATCATGTACTATGTAATGGATGCTCTCTCTCTCTCTCTCTCTCTCTCTCTCTCTCTCTCTCTCTCTAGGTGATAACTCTGGAAGGCTGGGTGGACATCATGTACTATGTAATGGATGCTCACTCCTTCTACAACTTCATCTACTTTATATTCCTCATCATCGTGAGTATCTTTATCAGACCACTACATCTAGGATTCAACTCCAGACAAACCAACTAGATTACCAGACCACTACATCTAGGATTCAACTCCAGACAAACCAACTAGATTACCAGACCACTACAACTAGGATTCAACTCCAGACAAACCAACTAGATTATCAGACCACTACAACTAGGATTCAACTCCAGACAAACCAACTAGATTATCAGACCATTACAACTAGGATTCAACTCCAGACAAACCAACTAGATTACCAGACCACTACAACTAGGATTCAACTCCAGACAAACCAACTAGATTACCAGACCACTACAACTAGGATTCAACTCCAGACAAACCAACTAGATTATCAGACCACTACAACTAGGATTCAACTCCAGACAAACCCACTAGATTATCAGACCACTACAACTAGGATTCAACTCCAGACAAACCAACTAGATTATCAGACCACTACAACTAGGATTCAACTCCAGACAAACCAACTAGATTACCAGACCACTACAACTAGGATTCAACTCCAGACAAACCAACTCGATTATCAGACCACTACAACTAGGATTCAACTCCAGACAAACCAACTAGATTACCAGACCACTACAACTAGGATTCAACTCCAGACAAACCAACTAGATTATCAGACCACTACAACTAGGATTCAACTCCAGACAAACCAACTAGATTATCAGACCACTACAACTAGGATTCAACTCCAGACAAACCCACTAGATTATCAGACCACTACAACTAGGATTCAACTCCAGACAAACCAACTAGATTATCAGACCATTACAACTAGGATTCAACTCCAGACAAACCAACTAGATTACCAGACCACTACAACTAGGATTCAACTCCAGACAAACCAACTAGATTATCAGACCACTACAACTAGGATTCAACTCCAGACAAACCAACTAGATTATCAGACCACTACAACTAGGATTCAACTCCAGACAAACCAACTAGATTATCAGACCACTACAACTAGGATTCAACTCCAGACAAACCAACTAGATTACCAGACCACTACAACTAGGATTCAACTCCAGACAAACCAACTAGATTATCAGACCACTACAACTAGGATTCAACTCCAGACAAACCAACTAGATTATCAGACCACTACAACTAGGATTCAACTCCAGACAAACCAACTAGATTATCAGACCACTACAACTAGGATTCAACTCCAGACAAACCAACTAGATTATCAGACCACTACAACTAGGATTCAACTCCAGACAACCAACTAGATTACCAGACCACTACAACTAGGATTCAACTCCAGACAAACCAACTAGATTATCAGACCACTACAACTAGGATTCAACTCCAGACAAACCAACTAGATTACCAGACCACTACAACTAGGATTCTAGGTACGTCCACACCAAACTCATGTTGATTAGGTACGTCCACACCAAACTCATGTTGATTAGGTACGTCCACACCAAACTCATGTTGATTAGGTACGTCCACACCAAACTCATGTTGATTAGGTACGTCCACACCAAACTCATGTTGATTAGGTTCGTCCACACCAAACTCATGTTGATTAGGTACGTCCACACCAAACTCATGTTGATTAGGTACGTCCACACCAAACTCATGTTGATTAGGTACGTCCACACCAACTCATGTTGATTAGGTACGTCCACACCAAACTCATGTTGATTAGGTACGTCCACACCAAACTCATGTTGATTAGGTACGTCCACACCAAACTCATGTTGATTAGGTACGTCCACACCAAACTCATGTTGATTAGGTACGTCCACACCAAACTCATGTTGATTAGGTACGTCCACTCATGTTGATTAGGTACGTCCACACCAAACTCATGTTGATTAGGTACGTCCACACCAAACTCATGTTGATTAGGTACGTCCACACCAAACTCATGTTGATTAGGTTCGTCCACACCAAACTCATGTTGATTAGGTTCGTCCACACCAAACTCATGTTGATTAGGTACGTCCACACCAAACTCATGTTGATTAGGTACGTCCACACCAAACTCATGTTGATTAGGTTCGTCCACACCAAACTCATGTTGATTAGGTACGTCCACACCAAACTCATGTTGATTAGGTACGTCCACACCAAACTCATGTTGATTAGGTTCGTCCACACCAAACTCATGTTGATTAGGTACGTCCACACCAAACTCATGTTGATTAGGTACGTCCACACCAAACTCATGTTGATTAGGTACGTCCACACCAAACTCATGTTGATTAGGTACGTCCACACCAAACTCATGTTGATTAGGTACGTCCACACCAAACTCATGTTGATTAGGTACGTCCACACCAAACTCATGTTGATTAGGTACGTCCACACCAAACTCATGTTGATTAGGTACGTCCACACCAAACTCATGTTGATTAGGTTCGTCCACACCAAACTCATGTTGATTAGGTACGTCCACACCAAACTCATGTTGATTAGGTTCGTCCACACCAAACTCATGTTGATTAGGTACGTCCACACCAAACTCATGTTGATTAGGTACGTCCACACCAAACTCATGTTGATTAGGTACGTCCACACCAAACTCATGTTGATTAGGTACGTCCACACCAAACTCATGTTGATTAGGTACGTCCACACCAAACTCATGTTGATTAGGTACGTCCACACCAAACTCATGTTGATTAGGTACGTCCACACCAAACTCATGTTGATTAGGTACGTCCACACCAAACTCATGTTGATTAGGTACGTCCACACCAAACTCATGTTGATTAGGTACGTCCACACCAAACTCATGTTGATTAGGTACGTCCACACCAAACTCGTGTTGATTAGGTACGTCCACACCAAACTCATGTTGATTAGGTACGTCCACACCAAACTCATGTTGATTAGGTACGTCCACACCAAACTCATGTTGATTAGGTACGTCCACACCAAACTCATGTTGATTAGGTACGTCCACACCAAACTCATGTTGATTAGGTACGTCCACACCAAACTCATGTTGATTAGGTACGTCCACACCAAACTCATGTTGATTAGGTACGTCCACACCAAACTCATGTTGATTAGGTACGTCCACACCAAACTCATGTTGATTAGGTACGTCCACACCAAACTCATGTTGATTAGGTACGTCCACACCAAACTCGTGTTGATTAGGTACGTCCACACCAAACTCATGTTGATTAGGTACGTCCACACCAAACTCGTGTTGATTAGGTACGTCCACACCAAACTCATGTTGATTAGGTACGTCCACACCAAACTCATGTTGATTAGGTACGTCCACACCAAACTCATGTTGATTAGGTTCGTCCACTCATGTTGATTAGGTACGTCCACACCAAACTCATGTTGATTAGGTACGTCCACACCAAACTCATGTTGATTAGGTACGTCCACACCAAACTCATGTTGATTAGGTTCGTCCACACCAAACTCATGTTGATTAGGTTCGTCCACACCAAACTCATGTTGATTAGGTACGTCCACACCAAACTCATGTTGATTAGGTACGTCCACACCAAACTCATGTTGATTAGGTTCGTCCACACCAAACTCATGTTGATTAGGTTCGTCCACACCAAACTCATGTTGATTAGGTTCGTCCACACCAAACTCATGTTGATTAGGTACGTCCACACCAAACTCATGTTGATTAGGTTCGTCCACACCAAACTCATGTTGATTAGGTACGTCCACACCAAACTCATGTTGATTAGGTACGTCCACACCAAACTCATGTTGATTAGGTACGTCCACACCAAACTCATGTTGATTAGGTTCGTCCACACCAAACTCATGTTGATTAGGTACGTCCACACCAAACTCATGTTGATTAGGTACGTCCACACCAAACTCATGTTGATTAGGTACGTCCACACCAAACTCATGTTGATTAGGTACGTCCACACCAAACTCATGTTGATTAGGTACGTCCACACCAAACTCATGTTGAATAGGTACGTCCACACCAAACTCGTGTTGATTAGGTACGTCCACACCAAACTCGTGTTGATTAGGTACGTCCACACCAAACTCGTGTTGATTAGGTACGTCCACACCAAACTCGTGTTGATTAGGTACGTCCACACCAAACTCATGTTGATTAGGTACGTCCACACCAAACTCATGTTGATTAGGTACGTCCACACCAAACTCATGTTGATTAGGTACGTCCACACCAAACTCATGTTGATTAGGTACGTCCACACCAAACTCATGTTGATTAGGTTCGTCCACACCAAACTCATGTTGATTAGGTACGTCCACACCAAACTCATGTTGATTAGGTACGTCCACTCATGTTGATTAGGTACGTCCACACCAAATTCATGTTGATTAGGTACGTCCACACCAAATTCATGTTGATTAGGTACGTCCACACCAAACTGATGTTGATTAGGTACGTCCACTCATGTTGATTAGGTACGTCCACACCAAACTCATGTTGATTAGGTACGTCCACACCAAACTCATGTTGATTAGGTACGTCCACTCATGTTGATTAGGTACGTCCACACCAAACTCATGTTGATTAGGTACGTCCATACCAAACTCATGTTGATTAGGTACGTCCACACCAAACTCATGTTGATTAGGTACGTCCACACCAAACTCATGATGATTAGGTACGTCCACTCATGTTGATTAGGTACGTCCACACCAAACTCATGTTGATTAGGTACGTCCACTCATGTTGATTAGGTACGTCCACACCAAACTCATGTTGATTAGGTACGTCCACACCGAACTCATGTTGATTAGGTACGTCCACACCAAACTCATATTGATTAGGTACGTCCACACCAAACTCATGTTGATTAGGTACGTCCACACCAAACTCATGTTGATTAGGTACGTCCACACCAAACTCATGTTGATTAGGTACGTCCACACCAAACTCATGTTGATTAGGTACGTCCACACCAAACTCATGTTGATTAGGTACGTCCACACCAAACTCATGATGATTAGGTACGACCACACCAAACTCATGTTGATTAGGTACGTCCACACCAAACTCATGATGATTAGGTACGACCACACCAAACTCATGTTGATTAGGTACGTCCACACCAAACTCATGTTGATTAGGTACGTCCACACTAAACTCATGTTGATTAGGTACGTCCACTCATGTTGATTAGGTACGTCCACACCAAACTCATGTTGATTAGGTACGTCCACACCAAACTCATGTTGATTAGGTACGTCCATACCAAACTCATGTTGATTAGGTACGTCCACACCAAACTCATGTTGATTAGGTTCGTCCTGTAGCGTGGACTTTATGTGGCAGTTGGCAACCAACTTTAAGGTGCATCACCACCATCAACTGGACTGGAGTGTGGACCTCAGTTCATCTTTCAATCTCCCACATGGGTATATACCAAGACAGTCATGAAGAGGGCACAACAAAACCTTTTTCCCCTCAGTTCATCCTTCAATGGGAATATGCCCCTAAAAACGAATGAGGAGATGGGAGACGCTGGACTTAGTTCACAAATTGAACTAAGTTCTATTTTAACACCTGGCTACTCAGACACTGGTTGAGCATTTTGTGTTGCAATGTTCGCGCACGTCATGAGCGCGGTGTGGTCAGCATGTAAGGGTTGGTATCAGGCTGATTGGTCGGCTATGAGCCAGTAAAGAGGGCTTTACTATTCTTAGGTAGCAGAATGACTTTAGCTTCCCTCCAGGCCTGAGGGAACATACTTTCTAGTAGGCTTAAATTGAAGATATGGCAGATAGAGGACGATATTGTGGCAGGTAGCCTATCAGGGGTGGCAGGTAGCCTATCAGGGGTGGCAGGTAGCCTATCAGGGGTGGCAGGTAGCCTATCAGGGGTGGGATGAAGAAATCAGTCCTGCGTAGAACTCTAGTTCAAATGCAGCCTTTAACATTGACTGAAATAGCAGCAGGTTGCCTAGTGGTAAAGAGCATGGTTTACTAAGGGTTGGTAACAGGCTGATTGGTCGGCATGTTAGGGTTGGTAACAGGCTGATTGGTCGGCATCTTAGGGTTGGTAACAGGCTGATTGGTCGGCATCTTAGGGTTGGTAACAGGCTGATTGGTCGGCTATGAGCCAGTAAAGAGGGCTTTACTATTCTTAGGTAGCAGAATGACTTTAGCTTCCCTCCAGGCCTGAGGGAACATACTTTCTAGTAGGCTTAAATTGAAGATGTGGCAAATAGGAGCGGCAATATCGTCTGTTATTATCCTCATTCATTTTCCATCCAAATTGTCAGACCCCAGTGGCTTTTCATTGCTGATAGATAACAATATTTTTTTCACTTCTTCCACACTACGTTTACATAATTCAAAATTACAATGCTTGTCTTTCATAATTTAGTCAGATACACTTGATGTTTAGTGTCATGCCTAAGTTTTCTAATCTTGCCATTGAAAGAAAAAAAATCTGTTATTGCCAATATCAGTGTGTTTTGTGATGAATGAGCATCTGATTCAATGAATGATGGAGCTGAGTTTGCCTTTTTGCCCAAAATGTCATTGAATGCTTTTTATGTGTGTGTCAAGTGCAGCGTCTGGTTGCTCCTCATTACACACCACAGACCAGCAGCGTCTGGTTGCTCCTCATTACACACCACAGACCAGCAGCGTCTGGTTGCTCCTCATTACACACCACAGACCAGCAGCGTCTGGTTGCTCCTCATTACGCATCACGGACCAACAGCGTCTGGTTGCTCCTCATACACACCACAGACCAGCAGCGTCTGGTTGCTCCTCATACACACCACAGACCAGCAGCGTCTGGTTGCTCCTCATTACACACCACAGACCAACAGCGTCTGGTTGCTCCTCATTACACACCACAGACCAACAGCGTCTGGTTGCTCCTCATTACACACCACAGACCAGCAGCGTCTGGTTGCTCATCATTACACACCACAGACCAGCAGCGTCTGGTTGCTCCTCATTACACATCACGGACCAACAGCGTCTGGTTGCTCATCATTACACACCACAGACCAGCAGCGTCTGGTTGCTCCTCATTACACACCACAGACCAGCAGCGTCTGGTTGCTCCTCATTACACACCACAGACCAGCAGCGTCTGGTTGCTCCTCATTACACACCACAGACCAGCAGCGTCTGGTTGCTCCTCATTACACACCACAGACCAGCAGCGTCTGGTTGCTCCTCATTACACATCACGGACCAACAGCGTCTGGTTGCTCCTCATTACACACCACAGACCAACAGCGTCTGGTTGCTCCTCATTACACACCACAGACCAACAGCGTCTGGTTGCTCCTCATTACACACCACAGACCAACAGCGTCTGGTTGCTCCTCATTACACACCACAGACCAGCAGCGTCTGGTTGCTCCTCATTACACACCACAGACCAGCAGCGTCTGGTTGCTCCTCATTACACACCACAGACCAGCAGCGTCTGGTTGCTCCTCATTACACACCACAGACCAGCAGCGTCTGGTTGCTCCTCATTACACATCACGGACCAACAGCGTCTGGTTGCTCCTCATTACACACCACAGACCAACAGCGTCTGGTTGCTCCTCATTACACACCACAGACCAACAGCGTCTGGTTGCTCCTCATTACACACCACAGACCAACAGCGTCTGGTTGCTCGTCATTACACACCACAGACCAGCAGCGTCTGGTTGCTCATCATTACACACCACAGACCAGCAGCGTCTGGTTGCTCCTCATTACACATCACGGACCAACAGCGTCTGGTTGCTCATCATTACACACATCAGACCAGCAGCGTCTGGTTGCTCATCATTACACACCACAGACCAGCAGCGTCTGGTTGCTCCTCATTCCACACCACAGACCAGCAGCGTCTGGTTGCTCCTCATTACACACCACAGACCAGCAGCGTCTGGTTGCTCCTCATTACACACCACAGACCAGCAGCGTCTGGTTGCTCATCATTACACACCACAGACCAGCAGCGTCTGGTTGCTCCTCATTCCACACCACAGACCAGCAGCGTCTGGTTGCTCCTCATTACACACCACAGACCAGCAGCGTCTGGTTGCTCCTCATTACACACCACAGACCAGCAGCGTCTGGTTGCTCCTCATTACACACCACAGACCAGCAGCGTCTGGTTGCTCCTCATTACACATCACAGACCAGCAAATATTCTTCACATCCACAACATATGAATCACTACAAAACGTATTGTATGACCTCTTATACACTATATTAGGCCCAGCCTGACCTCTTATACACTATATTAGGCCCAGCCTGACCTCTTATACACTATATTAGGCCCAGCCTGACCTCTTATACACTATATTAGGCCCAGCCTGACCTCTTATACCACTATATTAGGCCCAGCCTGACCTCTTATACACTATATTAGGCCCAGCCTGACCTCTTATACACTATATTAGGCCCAGCCTGACCTCTTATACACTATATTAGGCCCAGCCTGACCTCTTATACACTATATTAGGCCCAGCCTGACCTCTTATACCACTATATTAGGCCCAGCCTGACCTCTTATACACTATATTAGGCCCAGCCTGACCTATTATACACTATATTAGGCCCAGCCTGACCTCTTATACACTATATTAGGCCCAGCCTGACCTCTTATACACTATATTAGGCCCAGCCTGACCTCTTATACACTATATTAGGCCCAGCCTGACCTCTTATACACTATATTAGGCCCAGCCTGACCTCTTATACACTATATTAGGCCCAGCCTGACCTCTTATACACTATATTAGGCCCAGCCTGACCTCTTATACACTATATTAGGCCCAGCCTGACCTCTTATACACTATATTAGGCCCAGCCTGACCTCTTATACACTATATTAGGCCCAGCCTGACCTCTTATACACTATATTAGGCCCAGCCTGACCTCTTATACACTATATTAGGCCCAGCCTGACCTCTTATACACTATATTAGGCCCAGCCTTTGGAACGTTGGCTACTATATTGTGATCACTACATCTGATGGATCTGGATACTGCTTTCAAGCTAATTTCTATAGATGTGATCAGTACATGTTGATGATTTCATTCCTGTGCTGTTTGTAACTACCCTGGTAGGTTGACGGATAACCTGAACCAGGTTGTAGGCACTGACTACAGTTTGAAGTGGGCCCAGAAAATATACATCTCTGTTGATATCACATACATTATCAAGCATTTCACAAGTTAACCAGATACTGACTGTTAGCACTTGGTGGTCTATAGCAGCTTCCCACCAGAATGGGCTTTAGGTGAGGCTGTAGCCATATGACTTCAACACTATTTAACATGAGGTCCTCCCTGAGGATGTGGTTCTGAATATGTGTGTGTGTTGTCACGGTAACTCTATGTGTGTTGTCACGGTAACTCCGTGTGTGTGTTGTCGTCCCTCCCTCTCCAGGTGGGCTCGTTCTTCATGCTGAACCTGTGCCTGGTCGTCATAGCGACCCAGTTCTCAGAGACAAAGCAGCGCGAGAACGCCCTGATGAGGTCGGAGCAGCGTGCCCGTTACCTCAGCAATGCCTCCACTCTGGCTTCCTATCAGGAGCCGGGGTCCTGCTACGAGGAAATACTGCGCTACATCGGACACCTGTACCGCAAACTGACCCGCAGAGTCGCCCGGGCCGTCACACACTGCTCTACACACACACCTCGCTGTACTTGTTGGACACGCACACACCAACACACACCCAAAGGAGAGGTGAACGGACTGGCCAATCGGCACTCGGGACACACCCATGGCGTCTTCCACCTTCGTCCTCCTCCTCTTCCTCGTCCGTCTAACTGTGTGGGGGTGGAGATGAGTAACGGGGGAGTAGGGAGGAAGGGCAGGGAGTTAAACTACCCCTCTATCTACCCTCACGACCTCTACGACCTGACCCCCGACCCCAGCTACATGACCTCCAGGGGGAGGGGCCACACCGTCACACTGGTGTTAGAGCACGATAAGAGTGAGTGAGTGTGTTCTCAGTGTGTGTGTGTTCTCAGTGTGTGTGTGTTCTCAGTGTGTGTGTGTTCTCAGTGTATGTGTGTGTAGTAACGAGTCTCCGTCAGCTGTGTGTGTTGACAGTCTGGCGTTACCTGTTTTCAGAGGCAGAGCACAGGGAGTCGTTGCCGTGCCCCTACTGCGTCCACGACGACCAGCTTTGTGACAACGACCATGCCGATTTTGAACCTAGCAACCAGGGCCATGGCAACCTGAGCCCTCGCCGCGTTAACAGCCTTCGGCGTGTAGATGGACAGGCCTTGAGGCCAATCAGAGACCTAGTTGGGTGGTGGGCGGAGCTACAGGCCAGGTTGGAGCATGTAAGACTGTTGGACTTATTGACGTTGTCACTGATCATATAGTTAGACTGATCTGATCCCTATCTGTGTTTTAGATATTGACTGTAGGACTTATTGACGTTGTCACTGATCATATAGTTAGACTGATCTGTTCTATATCTGTGTTTTAGATATTGTAAGTTATAACATGTTATGTTTATGTTTCTTCATACAAGAAATGTACTTAAAAAATTACATAAATTATGATTATTACTGTTATTATTACTATTATTACCATTATAATATTATAATTATTCCTATTATTATTATTATATTATTATATTATAATTATGAGTAGTATTATTATATTATATTACTATATTATAATTATGAGTAGTATTATTATATTATATTATTATATTATAATTATGAGTAGTATTATTATAGTATATTATTATATTATAATTATGAGTAGTATTATTATATTATATTATTATATTATAATTATGAGTAGTATTATTATATTATATTATTATATTATAATTATGAGTAGTATTATTATATTATATTATTATTATTATATTATATGACTATATTATAATTATGAGTAGTATTATTATATTATATTATTATTATTATATTATATTACTATATTATAATTATGAGTAGTATTATATTATATTACTATATTATAATTATGAGTAGTATTATTATATTATATGACTATATTATAATTATGAGTAGTATTATTATATTATATTATTATATTATAATTATGAGTAGTATTATTATATTATATTATTATATTATAATTATGCGTATTATTATATTATATGACTATATTATAATTATGAGTAGTATTATTATATTATATTATTATATTATAATTATGAGTAGTATTATTATATTATATTATTATTATTATATTATATGACTATATTATAATTATGAGTAGTGTTATTATATTATATTATTATATTATAATTATGAGTAGTATTATTATATTATATTATTATTATTATATTATATTACTATATTATAATTATGAGTAGTATTATATTATATTACTATATTATAATTATGAGTAGTATTATTATATTATATGACTATATTATAATTATGCGTATTATTATTATATAATTATATTATTATTATATTACTATATTATAATTATGAGTAGTATTATTATATTATATTATTATTATTATATTATATTACTATATTATAATTATGAGTAGTATTATTATTATATTACTATATTATAATTATGCGTATTATTATTATATAATTATATTATTATTATATTACTATATTATAATTATGAGTAGTATTATTATATAATTATATTATTATTATATTATTATATTATAATTATGCGTAGTATTATTATATTATAATTATGCGTATTATTATTATATAATTATATTATTATTATATTATTATATTATAATTATGAGTATCTAACCACTAGGCTACTTGCCAACCCTGATTATTACTATTATTATTATGATTATTATGATTCTTGTTATTACTGTTATTATTATTATATTATAATTTTAATTATTACTATTATTATTACTAAGATCTTCAAATAACCCTACACCCTAACCCCTGCACCCTAACCCCTGCACCCTAACCCCTGCACCCTAACCCCTGCACCCTAACCCTGCACCCTAACCCCTGCACCCTAACCCCTGCACCCTAACCCCTGCACCCTAACCCCTGCACCCTAACCCCTACACCCTAACCCCTGCACCCTAACCCCTGCACCCTAACCCCTGCACCCTAACCCCTGCACCCTAACCCCTGCACCCTAACCCCTGCACCCTAACCCCTGCACCCTAACCCCTGCACCCTACTCCTTCTAGGTGGTGAGCAGTAGATACTTCAACAGAGGGATCATGATCTCCATCCTCATCAACACTCTCAGTATGGGGATAGAGTTCCACCAACAGGTACAGGGGAGGAGAGGGAGGGGGAGGGCAGGGGAGGGCAGGGCAGGGCGGGGAGGGGAGGGGAGGGCGGGGAGGGGAGGGCGGGGAGGGGAGTGGAGGGGAGGGGAGGGTGTGTGCGTGTGCGTGTGCGTGTTTGTGTGTGTGTGTGTGTGTGTGTGTGTGTGTGTGTGTGTGTGGTTTTGTGTGTTTAATCAAAACTTGGGTAATCATGTGATGTTTATGGACAGATTATCAAGCTCCAAATCAACACCATGATGAGTCTGTACCCGCAGAGTGTGTTCTCAGTGTGTGTGTGTGTGCCTGTGTGTGTGTGCCTGTGTGTGTGTGTGTGTAACTGTGTGTGTGGGTGTGTGTGTGTGTTCTCAATATGTGAGCATGTGTGTGGGGTTACAGGGCTTGAGGTGTTAATTAAAGTGTAATTCTCAGTGTGAGAGGAGGGGATAGATTGTGTGTGTGTGTGTGTATTCTGTTTTAGCAGTCTTACCCCCCTAAGAAATTAAGAAAAAGTGAATAATGATGTTTCCATTGGTTCTGACCTCAGCTGACCCTACTGACGATAGAATTACAACTAGTCTAGAACCCAAATCCTCATCACCTATTGACGCTACTGACGATAGATTTACAACTAGTCTAGAACCCAAATCCTCATCACCTACTAACCCTACTGACGATAGAATTACAACTAGACTAGAACCGAAATCCTCATCACCAACTGACCCTACTGACGATAGAATTACAACTAGACTTGAACCGAAATCATCATCACCTACTGACGCTACTGACGATAGATTTACAACTAGTATAGAACCGGACTCCTCATCTCCTACTGACCCTACTGACGATAGAATTACAACTAGTCTAGAACCGGAATCCTCATCACCAACTGACCCTACTGGCGATAGAATTACAACTAGTCTGGAACGCAAATCCTCATCACCTACTGACACTACTGACGATAGAATTACAACTAGTCTACAACCCAAATCCCCATCACCTACTGGCGCTACTGACGATAGAATTACAACTAGTCTAGAACCCAAATCCTCATCACCTACTGACCCTACTGACGATAGAATTACAACTAGTCTAGAACCCAAATCCTCATCACCTACTGACGCTACTGACGATAGAATTACAACTAGTCTAGAACCCAAATCCTCATCACCTACTGACGCTACTGATGATAGAATTACAACTAGACTAGAACCCAAATCCTCATCACCTACTGACCCTACTGACTGTAGAATTACAACTAGCCTAGAACCCAAATCCTCATCACCTACTGATGCTACTAGAATTACAACTAGTCTAGAACCCAAATCCTCATCACCTACTGACCCTACTGACTGTAGAATTACAACTAGCCTAGAACCCAAATCCTCATCACCTACTGATGCTACTAGAATTACAACTAGTCTAGAACCCAAATCCTCATCACCTACTGACCCTACTGACGATAGAATTACAACTAGACTAGAACCGAAATCCTCATCACCAACTGACCCTACTGACGATAGAATTACAACTAGACTTGAACCGAAATCATCATCACCTACTGACGCTACTGACGATAGATTTACAACTAGTATAGAACCGGACTCCTCATCTCCTACTGACCCTACTGACGATAGAATTACAACTAGTCTAGAACCGGAATCCTCATCACCAACTGACCCTACTGGCGATAGAATTACAACTAGTCTGGAACGCAAATCCTCATCACCTACTGACACTACTGACGATAGAATTACAACGAGTCTACAACCCAAATCCTCATCACCTACTGGCGATAGAATTACAACTAGTCTAGAACCCAAATCCTCATCACCTACTGACCCTACTGACGATAGAATTACAACTAGTCTAGAACCCAAATCCTCATCACCTACTGATGCTACTAGAATTACAACTAGTCTAGAACCCAAATCCTCATCACCTACTGACCCTACTGACTGTAGAATTACAACTAGCCTAGAACCCAAATCCTCATCACCTACTGATGCTACTAGAATTACAACTAGTCTAGAACCCAAATCCTCATCACCTACTGACCCTACTGACGATAGAATTACAACTAGACTAGAACCGAAATCCTCATCACCAACTGACCCTACTGACGATAGAATTACAACTAGACTTGAACCGAAATCATCATCACCTACTGACGCTACTGACGATAGATTTACAACTAGTATAGAACCGGACTCCTCATCTCCTACTGACCCTACTGACGATAGAATTACAACTAGTCTAGAACCGGAATCCTCATCACCAACTGACCCTACTGGCGATAGAATTACAACTAGTCTGGAACGCAAATCCTCATCACCTACTGACACTACTGACGATAGAATTACAACTAGTCTACAACCCAAATCCTCATCACCTACTGGCGCTACTGACGATAGAATTACAACTAGTCTAGAACCCAAATCCTCATCACCTACTGACCCTACTGACGATAGAATTACAACTAGTCTAGAACCCAAATCCTCATCACTTACTGACGCTACTGATGATAGAATTACAACTAGACTAGAACCCAAATCCTCATCACCTACTGACCCTACTGACTGTAGAATTACAACTAGCCTAGAACCCAAATCCTCATCACCTACTGATGCTACTAGAATTACAACTAGTCTAGAACCCAAATCCTCATCACCTACTGACCCTACTGACTGTAGAATTACAACTAGCCTAGAACCCAAATCCTCATCACCTACTGATGCTACTAGAATTACAACTAGTCTAGAACCCAAATCCTCATCACCAACTGACCCTACTGACTGTAGAATTTCAACTAGTCTAGAACCAAGATCCTCATCAACAACTGACCCTATAGAATTACAACTAGTCTAGAACCCAAATCCTCATCACCAACTGACCCTATAGAATTGCAACTAGTCTAGAACCCAAATCCTCATCACCAACTGACCCTATAGAATTACAACTAGTCTAGAACCGGAATCCTCATCACCTACTGACCCTACTGACGATAGAATTACAACTAGTATAGAACCGGAATCCTCATCTCCTACTGACCCTACTGACGATAGAATTACAACTAGTCTATAACCGGAATCCTAATCTCCTACTGACCCTATTGACGAAAGAATTACAACTAGTTTGTAACCAGAATCCTCATCACCAACTGACGATAGAATTACAACTAGTCTGTCACCTACTGACACTACTGACGATAGAATTACAACTAGTCTACAACCCAAATCCTAATCACCTACTGACGCTACTGACGATAGAATTACAACTAGTCTGGAACGCAAATCCTCATCACCTACTGACCCTACTGACGATAGAATTACAACTAGTCTAGAACCCAAATCCTCATCACCTACTGATGCTACTAGAATTACAACTAGTCTAGAACCCAAATCCTCATCACCTACTGACCCTACTGACGATAGAATTACAACTAGTCTAGAACCCAAATCCTCATCACCTACTGATGCTACTAGAATTACAACTAGTCTAGAACCCAAATCCTCATCACCTACTGACCCTACTGACGATAGAATTACAACTAGTCTAGAACCCAAATCCTCATCACCTACTGACCCTACTGACGATAGAATTACAACTAGTCTAGAACCCAAATCCTCATCACCTACTGACGCTACTGACAATTGAATTACAACTAGACTAGAACCAAAATCCTCAACACAATGACCCTATAGAATTAAAACTAGTCTAGAACCCAAATCCTCATCACCAACTGACCCTACTGACTGTAGAATTTCAACTAGTCTAGAACCAAAATCCTCATCACCAACTGACCCTATAGAATTGCAACTAGTCTAGAACCCAAATCCTCATCACCAACTGACCCTAAAGAATTACAACTAGTCTAGAACCGGAATCCTCATCACCTACTGACCCTACTGACGATAGAATTACAACTAGTATAGAACCGGAATCCTAATCTCCTACTGACCCTACTGACGATAGAATTACAACTAGTCTAGAACCCAAATCCTCATCACCTACTGACCCTACTGACGATAGAATTACAACTAGTATAGAACCGGACTCCTCATCACCTACTGACACTACTGACGATATAATTACAACTAGTCTACAACCCAAATCCTAATCACCTACTGACCCTACTGACGATAGAATTACAACTAGACTAGAACCGGAATCCTCATCTCCTACTGACCCTACTGACGATAGAATTACAACCAGTCTAGAACCCAAATCCTCATCACCTACTGACCCTATAGAATTACAACTTGTCTAGAACCCAAATCCTCATCACCAACTGACCCTATAGAATTACAAATAGTCTAGAACCCAAATCCTCATCACCAACTGACCCTATAGACTGTAGAATTACAACTAGTCTAGAACCCAAATCCCCTTCACCAACCGACCCTACAGAATTACAACAAGTCTAGAACCCAAATACTCATCACCAACTGACTCAATAGACTGTGGAATTACAACTAGTCTAGAACCCAAATACTCATCACCAACTGACTCAATAGACTGTGGAATTACAACTAGTCTAGAACCCAAATACTCATCACCAACTGACCCTATAGACTGTAGAATTACATTTAGTCTAGAACCCAAATCCTCATCACACTACACGGAACACTGTATACTGTCCCCTACTGTTCCCTACTGTCCCCTACTGTCCACACTACAGTAGTACTATAACCCAGACACAGCATGTTGTCCCCTACTGGCCCCTACTGTCCCCTACTGGCCACACCTCAGTACTACTATAACCCAGAAACAGCATACTGTCCCCTACTGGCCACACTACAGTACTACTATAACCCAGACACAGCATACTGTCCCCTACTGTCCCCTACTGGCCACACTACAGTACTACTATAACCCAGATACAGCATACTGTCCCCTACTGTCCCCTACTGTCCCCTACTGGCCACACTACAGTACTACTATAACCCCGACACAGCATACTGTCCCCTACTGTCCACACTACAGTACTACTATAACCCAGACACAGCATACTGTCCCCTACTGTCCCCTACTGCCCCCTACTGGCCACACTACAGTACTACTATAACCCAGACACAGCATACTGTCCCCTACTGGCCCCACTATAGTACTACTATAACCCAGACACAGCATACTGTCCCCTACTGTCCACACTACAGGACTACTATAACCCAGACACAGCATGTTGTCCCCTACTGTCCCCTACTGTCCACACTACAGTACTACTATAACCCAGACACAGCATACTGTCCCCTACTGGCCACACTACAGGACTACTATAACCCAGACACAGCATACTATCCCCTACTGTCCCCTACTGGCCCCACTACAGTACTACTATAACCCAGACACAGCATACTGTCCCCTACTGTCCCCTACTGGCCACACTACAGTACTACTATAATCCAGACACAGCATACTGTCCCCTACTGTCCCCTACTGGCCACACTACAGTACTACTATAACCCAGACACAGCATACTGTCCCCTACTGTCCCCTACTGGCCACACTACAGTACTACTATAACCCAGACACAGCATACTGTCACCTACTGTCCACACTACAGTACTACTATAACCCAGACACAGCATACTGTCCCCTACTGGCCCCACTACAGTACTACTATAACCCAGACACAGCATACTGTCCCCTACTGGCCACACTACAGTACTACTATAACCCAGACACAGCATACTGTCCCCTACTGGCCCCACTACAGTACTACTATAACCCAGACACAGCATACTGCCCCCTACTGTCCACACTACAGTACTACTATAACCCAGACACAGCATACTGTCCCCTACTGTCCCCTACTAGCCACTCTACAGTACTACTATAACCCAGACACAGTATACTGTCCCCTACTGGCCACACTACAGTACTACTATAACCCAGACACAGTATACCGTCCCCTACTGTCCCCTACTGTCCCCACTACAGTACTACTATAACCCAGACACAGCATACTGTCCCCTACTGGCCACACTACAGTACTACTATAACCCAGACACATTATACTGTCCTCTACTGTCCCCTACTGGCCACACTACAGTACTACTATAACCCAGACAAAGCATACTGTCCCCTACTGTCCCCTACTGGCCACACTACAGTACTACTATTACCCAGACACAGTATACTGTCCCCTACTGGCCACACTACAGTACTACTATAACCCAGACACAGTATACCGGCCCCTAATGGCCACACTACAGAACTACTATAACCCAGACACAGTATACTGCCCCCTACTGTCCACACTACAGTACCACTATAACCCAGACACAGCATACTGCCCCCTACTGTCCACACTACAGTACTACTATAACCCAGACACAGCATACTGCCCCCTACTGTCCACACTACAGTACTACTATAACCCAGACACAGTATACTGGCCCCTACTGGCCACACTACAGTACTACTATAACCCAGACACAGTATACTGCCCCCTACTGCCCCCTACTGTCCACACTACAGGACTACTATAACCCAGACACAGCATACTGCCCCCTACTTGCCTCTACTGTCCCCACTATAGTACTACTATAACCCAGAAACAGCATACTGTCCCCTACTGTCCCCTACTGACCACACTATAGTACTACTATAACCCAGACACAGCATACTGTACCCTACTGTCCCTTACTGGCCACACTACAGTACTACTTCCTACTTCCTTCCTCTCTGGCATCCTAGAGATCAGTAATCTAGTGTTCACCAGTCTCTTCTCTCTCTCTCCCTCCCCCTAGCCCCAGGAGCTGACTGACATCCTAGAGATCAGTAATCTAGTGTTCACCAGTCTCTTCAGTCTGGAGATGCTGCTGAAGCTGCTGGCCTTCGGACTCTTCGGCTATATAAAGAACCCGTACAACGGCTTTGACAGCGTCATCGTCATCATCAGGTGTGTGTCTGTGTTTCCATGAAATATTTTAATGTATCATGCACCAAACCTTTTCCAAGAGTTAATGTTATAATGCTATAACTTGCTGCTCGATGCTAAGCTAGCTATAACTTGCTGCTCGATGCTAAGCTAGCTATCACTTGCTGCTCGATGCTAAGTTAGCTATAACTTTCTACCTGATTCTAAGCTAGCTATAACTTTCTGTTCGATTGCTAAGCTAGCTATAACGTTCTGCCTGATTCTAAGCTAGCTATAACTTAATGTTCAATTGCTAAGCTAGCTATAACTTTTTGCCTGATTCTAAGCTAGCTATAACTTTCTGCCTGATTCTAAGCTAGCTATAACTTTCTGCCTGATTCTAAGCTAGCTAAACCTTTCTGCCTGATTCTAAGCTAGCTATAACTTTCTGCCTGATTCTAAGCTAGCTATAACTTTCTGCCTGATTCTAAGCTAGCTATAACTTTCTGCCTGATTCTAAGCTAGCTATAACTTGCTGCTCGATGCTAACCTGTACGGAAAAATTATATATTGATTTACACTACAGTTCAAAAGTTTGGGGTCACTTAGAAATGTCCTTGTTTTTTAAAGAAAATCAGTTTTTTGTCAATTAAAATAGCATCAAATTGATCAGAAATACAGTATGGACATTGTTAATGTTGTAAATTACTATTGTAGCTGAAACAGCTGATTTTAATGGAATATCTACATAGGCGTACAGAGGCCCATTATCAGCAACCATCACTCCAGTGTTCCAATGGGACGTTGTTTTAGGTAATCCAAGTAAATCATTTTAAAAGGTTAATTGATCATTAGAAAACCTTTTTGCAATTATGTTAGCACAGCTGAAAACTGTTGTCCCGATTAAAGAAGCAATAAAACTGGCGAACAAAAGAGGCCTTATCTCTGTATTTGTCTGTCTCTTTTCCTCTGCCTCCCTCAAAATGTTTATTTAGTTATGAGTTATACTATGGGAATAAATATCACCGAATTACAGAAATATCCTCCCATCCTCTATATGCAATTATTGGCGGATATTCACGTCATATTTTTCGTTATACTGTTTTCTATATACTGTAGATGACATGAGTCTCACTAGTGATGAGATGATAAAAGTGGTGTAGGTCTTATTTATTTAAAGAGCATATTGAAGTTAGAAACAATAGGATTTGAATCAAAAGCCTACAACTTGTTTAGCCCCGTTACACACTGAGCATGGAGACTGGTCCGTTTCACACTGCTCTGAGACGAGCATGGAGACTGGTCCTTTTCACACTGCTCTGAGACGAGCATGGAGACTGGTCCGTTTCACACTGCTCTGAGACGAGCATGGAGACTGGTCAGTTTCACACTGCTCTGAGATGAGCATGGAGACTGGTCCGGTTCACACGAGCATGGAGACTGGTCCGTTTCACACTGCTCTGAGACGAGCATGGAGACTGGTCCGTTTCACACTGCTCTGAGACGAGCATGGAGACTGGTCCGTTTCACGCTGCTCTGAGACGAGCATGGAGACTGGTCCGTTTCACACTGCTCTGAGACGAGCATGGAGACTGGCCCGTTTCCCACTGCTCTGAGACGAGCATGGAGACTGGTCCGTTTCACACTGCTCTGAGACGAGCATGGAGACTGGTCCGTTTCACACTGCTCTGAGACGAGCATGGAGACTGGTCCGTTTCACGCTGCTCTGAGACGAGCATGGAGACTGGTCCGTTTCACACTGCTCTGAGACGAGCATGGAGACTTGTCCGTTTCACACTGCTCTGAGACGAGCATGGAGACTGGTCCGTTTCACACTGCTCTGAGACGAGCATGGAGACTGGTCCGTTTCACACTGCTCTGAGACGAGCATGGAGACTGGTCCGTTTCACACTGCTGTGAGACGAGCATGGAGACTGGTCCGTTTCACGCTGCTCTGAGACGAGCATGGAGACTGGTCCGTTTCACGCTGCTCTGAGACGAGCATGGAGACTGGTCCGTTTCACACTGCTGTTAGACGAGCATGGAGACTGGTCCGTTTCACACTGCTCTGAGACGAGCATGGAGACTGGTCTTGATAAATCAATGAGATTTTTATTTTCACTGAATCTCCATTGGTTAGACTACAATTAGAAAATGAGGGTGTAGAAATGTTATGTTCTTAGTCTAACCTTTATTTAACTAGGCATGTCAGTTAAGAACAACTTCTTAATTACAAGGACAGCCTACTCCTGCCCCCCCATTGGGGAATTTAACCCCAGTCTACCACATGCCCACACGACACAGGATTATTTAGCTAAATAGCCCAGTACTGTAGCCTATTCCCGGCCGTCACGTTGTACAGCGCCATATTTTCTGTTCTGTCCTAACAGATTGTTTTTTTTTCTTGTAATAGAAACATCTTAATATTAATCAAATCAATTAAACAACATTTCTTAAAATCAGTCTCATATACTGTAGTACTGTAGTGGGGCCAGTAGGGGACAGTATGCTGGTCTTACAAAAAAAAGGTTTTAAATTCTCTAGTACAGCCACTATTGAAGGCCATCAAATGATTCTCAAAGATGCCCTCTGGTGTTCAAACTAGCACTAACTAGCATTGATGGTACCAGTGGTTCACACTTAAATAACCATATATATATATATATATATATATATATATAATTCCGCAGTAATAAGACTTTTAAAGCAGGAGCCACTGTATGTGGATACTGCTGCGGTACAGTTGGTCAATTGTAAGTGCTGTTAATGTGAAATGACTTCATGAAATGGGTTTCCGTGGCCAAGCAGCCGCACACAAGCCTAAGATCATCATTCACAATGCCAAGCGTCGGCTGGAGTGGTGTAAAGTTCGCCACCATTGGACTCTGGATCAGTGGAAACGTATTCTCTGGAGTGATGAATCACTCTTCACAATCTGGCAGTCTGATGGACAAATCTGGGTTTGGCAGATACCAGGGGAACGCTACCTGCCCCAATGCATAGTGCCAACTGTAAAGTTTGGTGGAGGATGAATAATGGTCTGGGGCTGTTTTTCATGGTTCGGTCAAGGCACCAGACAATGACATTCTAGACGATTCTGTGCTTGCAACAGTTTGGGGGAAGGCCCTTTCCTGTTTCAGCATGACAAATTATACAAACAAAAACATACACTCAACAAAAATATGATTTTACTGAGTTACAGTTCATATGAGTTCATATCAGTCAATTGAAATAAATTCATTAGGCCCTATTCTGTGGATTTCACATGACTGGGAATACAGATATGCAGCTGTTGATCACAGATAACATTTAAAAAAGGTATGGGGTGTGGATCAGAAAAGCAGCCAGTATCTGGTGTGACCATTTGCCTCATGCAGCACAACACATCTCCTTCACAAAGAGTTGATCAGGCTGTTGATTGTGGCCTGTGGAATGTTGTTTCACTCCTCTTCAATGGCTGTGCGAAGTTTCTGGAAATTGTCAAGAAATGGAAATCGCTGTCGTACAAGTCGATCCAGATCCTAAACATGCTCAATGGGTAACATGTCTGATGAGTATGCAGGCCGTGAAAGATCTGGGACATTTTCAGCTTGCAGGAATTGTATACAGATCCTTGCGACATGGGGCTGTGCATTATCATGCTGAAACAGGTGGTGATGGCGGCGGATGAATGGCACGACAATCAAACAACAAACTTTTGGATCTCGTCACGGTATATCTGTGCATTCAAATTGCCAATGATAAAATGTAATAGTGTTCGTTGTCCACAGCTTAGGCCTGGCCATACCGTAGCCACCACCGACAACCATGGGACACTGTGTTCATAACGTTGACATCAGCAAACCTCTTGGCCAAACGACGCCATACTCAGACAGTTCTTCCATGGTATGCCATCTGCCCAGTACAGTTGAAACCGGGATTAATCCGTGAAGAACACATTTCTCCAGTGGCCAACCTAAGGTGAGCATTGGCCCACTGAAGTCGGTTACAACTCTGAACTGCAGTCAGGTCAAGACTCTGGTGAGGATGACACACAGATGGTTTCTGCCTTTTATTGTCCTCCAGTACAAGGTGCACCTGTGTCTCCATTGTCTGGGTTCTGATCGTCTGAGGTTCCATTGCCTGGGGTCTGTCCAGCTGAGGCTCCATTGCCTGGGGTCTGTCCAGCTGAGGCTCCATTATCTGGGGGTATGTCCAGCTGAGGCTCCATTGTCTGGGGTCTGATCGGCTGAGGCTCCATTGTCTGGGGTCTGTCTAGCTGAGGCTCCATTGTCTGGGGTCTGATCGGCTGAGGCTCCATTGTCTGGGGTCTGTCTAGCTGAGGCTCCATTGTCTGGGGTCTGATCGGCTGAGGCTCCATTGTCTGGGGTCTGATCGGCTGAGGCTCCATTGTCTTGGGGTCTGATCGGCTGAGGCTCCATTGTCTGGGATCTGTCCAGCTGAGGCTCCATTGTCTTGGGGTCTGATCGGCTGAGGCTCCATTGTCTTGGGGTCTCCAGCTGAGGCTCCATTGTCTTGGGGTCTGATTGGCTGAGGCTCCATTGCCTGGGGTCTGATCGGCAGAGGCTCCATTGTCTTGGGGTCTGATTGGTTGACGCTCCATTGTCTTGGGGTCTGTCCAGCTGAGGCTCCATTGTCTTGGGGTCTGATTGGCTGAGGCTCCATTGTCTTGGGGTCTGATCGGCTGAGGCTCCATTGCCTGGGGTCTGTCTAGCTGAGGGTCCAGACCAGAGGGACTTGCAGGAGGGAAACATAGGAGGATCATTACTACTACTATTATTATTATTATGTTTTGCTATAAATAATCTGGCTAGCTAATTTAGCTAGCTAGCCAGTTCTATCAGAGACACCCAACCCTCACTAAAGCTACATCATTTAGCTAGCTAGCCAGTTCTATCAGAGGCCCCCAACCTTCACAAAAACGAGCTAATTTATATGTCAATAGGCTAAATGTCAAAAAGGCTATATGTCAATAGCTGCAGTGTGTATTTTCAACTACAACAGTGATCCAACATTTGCAAAACACCACTTTAGAAACCTCATGCTAAGGGGTCAGAGGTCAACAGAGACTCAACGTTACAAAACACCACTTTAGGAAACCCAATGCTAAGCTATCAGAGGTCAACAGAGACTCAACATTATCATCGGGTAGAGAAGGCTGTGAGTGGTGATTTGTGTATTTTACATGAATGTTTTACAAATATATGTACATAAATAAAATATATCTATATATTTGATAAATACCTTTTCCCTTTATATTTAAATATCTTTATATTTTCTTGAAATATATTCCAATATATAATTTTTCAATAGGGAAGCTATCAATAACTTGCTCAATGCTAAGCTATCTATAACTTGTTGCTCGATGCTAAGCTATCTATAACTTGTTGCTCGATGCTAAGCTATCTATAACTTGTTGCTCGATGCTAAGCTATCTATAACTTGTTGCTCGATGCTAAGCTATCTATAACTTGTTGCTCGATGCTAAGCTATCTATAACTTGTTGCTCGATGCTAAGCTATCTATAACTTGTTGCTCGATGCTAAGCTATCTATAACTTGTTGCTCGATGCTAAGCTATCTATAACTTGTTGCTCGATGCTAAGCTATCTATAACTTGTTGCTCAATGCTAAGCTATCTATAACTTGTTGCTCGATGCTAAGCTATCTATAACTTGTTGCTCGATGCTAAGCTATATATAACTTGTTGCTCGATGCTAAGCTATCTATAACTTGTTGCTCGATGCTAAGCTATCTATAACTTGTTGCTCGATGCTAAGCTATCTATAACTTGTTGCTCGATGCTAAGCTATCTATAACTTGTTGCTCGATGCTAAGCTATCTATAACTTGTTGCTCGATGCTAAGCTATCTATAACTTGTTGCTCGATGCTAAGCTATCTATAACTTGTTGCTAAATGCTAAGCTAGCTGTAACGTTTTATGTGTTTCTCTCAGTGTATGGGAGATCATTGGGCAGGCGGACGGCGGTCTGTCAGTCCTGCGTACGTTCCGTCTGCTGCGGGTCCTAAAGCTGGTCAGGTTCCTGCCCGCCCTGCGCAGACAGCTGGTGGTTCTGATGAAGACTATGGACAACGTAGCCACCTTCTGCATGCTGCTCATGCTCTTCATCTTCATATTCAGGTATGTAGAAACCTTCTGACATCATCTTCATAGTCAGCTATGTTGTCAAGTCTTAGATGACATCATCTTCATAGTCAGGTATGTTCTCAAGTCTTAGATGACATCATCTTCATAGTCAGCTTTGCTGTCAAGTCTTAGATGACATTCTTCATAGTCAGGTTTGTTGTCAAGTCTTAGATGACATCATCTTCATAGTCAGGTTTGTTGTCACGTCTTAGATGACATCATCTTCATTGTCAGGTATGTTGTCAGGTCTTAGATGACATCATAGTCAGGTATTAGATGACATCATAGCCAGGTATTAGATGACATCATAGTCAGGTAATAGATGACATCATAGTCAGGTATTAGATGGCATCATAGTCAGGTAATAGATGACATCATAGTCAGGTAATAGATGACATCATAGTCAGGTAATAGATGACATCATAGTCAGGTAATAGATGACATCATAGTCAGGTAATAGATGACATCATAGTCAGGTATTAGATGACATCATAGTCAGGTATTAGATGACATCATAGTCAGGTATTAGATGACATCATAGTCAGGTAATAGATTACATCATAGTCAGGTTTTTCATCTTTCTTTTTGAAGTTACTGAGTGTATAATGTGTGTGTCTGTGTCTCTCTGTGTGTGTGTGTGTGTGTGTGTGTGTGTGTGTGTGTAATGTGTGTGTTGCAGTATCCTAGGCATGCATCTGTTTGGCTGTAAGTTTGGTCTGAAGCTGGACAGTGGAGACACGCTACCTGACAGGAAGAACTTTGACTCGCTCCTCTGGGCTATCGTTACTGTGTTCCAGGTACACACACACACACACACACACACACACACACACACACACACACACACACACACACACACACACACACACACACACACACACACACACACAAACACACGCTGGCTGGCTGGCTGGCTGGCTGACTGGCTGGCTGACTGGCTGACTGACACACCCGATAATGCACGCAGAGCATAATTAGGCCGATACCCTCTCTCCTCTCTATCATCCCTCTCATCCCTCTCTCCTCTGTTTCATCTCTCTCATTCTCTCTCTCCTCTCTCCTCTCTCTCTCTCTATAGATCCTGACTCAGGAGGACTGGAATCTGGTCCTGTATAACTGCATGGCCTCCACCTCTCCACTCTCCTCTCTCATCCCTCTCTCTCTCCTCTCTCATCCCTCTCTCCTCTCTCTCTCCTCTCTCCTCTCTCATCCCTCTCTCTCCTCTCTCATCCCTCTCTCTCCTCTCTCTCTGTCTATAGATTCTGACTCAGGAGGACTGGAATGTGGTCCTGTATAACTACATGGCCTCCACCTCTCCTCTCTCATCCCTCTCTCTCCTCTCTCTCCTCTCTCTCTGTCTATAGATTCTGACTCAGGAGGACTGGAATCTGGTCCTGTATAACGGTATGGCCTCCACCTCTCCTCTCGCTGCTCTCTACTTTGTGGCTCTGATGACCTTTGGGAACTACGTCCTCTTCAACCTGCTGGTGGCCATCTTGGTGGAGGGCTTTCAGGCGGAGGTAAGTGTTCTACTGGGTTCAACTAGTTTCTACAGGATTCTATGGGGTTTTACAGGCCAGGGTATCTGGTTGGACATTATTTGTAGAGTCCCTCCATCCATCCATCTCTCTCTCCACCCCCCCTTCATCCATCCATTCCTCTCACCCCCCCCCCCCTTCATCCATCCATCTCTCTCTCCACCCCTCCCTTCATCCATCCATCTCTCTCTCCACCGCTCCCTTCATCCATCCATCTCTCTCTCCACCCCCCCCTTCATCCATCCATCTCTCTCTCCACCCCCCCTTCATCCATCCATTCCTCACTCCACCCCCCCTTCATCCATCCATCTCTCCCTCCACCCCCCCTTCATCCATCCATCTCTCTCCACCCCCCCTTCATCCATCCATCTCTCTCTCCACCCCCCCTCCATCCATCCATCTCTCCCTCCACCCCCCCCTTCATCCATCCATCTCTCTCTCCACCCCCCCTTCATCCATCCATCTCTCTCTC
>NW_022261978.1:15503912-15546412 GCF_002021735.2 Oncorhynchus kisutch | reverse complement strand
ACACATTGGCCACGCCCACAACTTGCGACAGCCAATCACGACGGGGCAGCGCCGTCTCTACGGATACAAGCAACACCCTGGACCCCAGGTCGCCGGTGAGTCATACACACACACTAACACATACACACACACAAACACATATACACACACGCAAACACACATATAAACACACACACACACTCTAGACCAGTGGTTCTCTCCTCGAGGAGCCCCAGACGTTTCACAATTATGTAGTAGCTCTGAACTCACCTGATTCACCTTGTCAATGGCTGAACTATCACACCTAATTCACCATGTCAATGGCTGAACTATCCCACCTGATTCACCTTGTCAATGGCTGAACTATCATACCTAATTCACCTTGTCAATGGCTGAACTATCCCACCTGATTCACCTTGTCAATGGCTTCAAACTTGTTAAGGCCGTGGGTTCCGCTCCATACAGCCATTTTCCAGCCAAAGAGTGGAGTCACAAAAAGCAGAAATAGAGATAAAATTAATCACTGACCTTTGATGATCTTTATCAGATGACACTCACAGGACTTCATGTTACACAATACATGTATGTTTTCATATTTATATCCGAAAAAATCTCAGTTTACATTGGCGCTTTATGGTCAGTAATGTAGTGCCTCGAAAACATCCGGTGAATTTTCAGAGAGCCACATCAATTTACAGAAATACTCATAATAAACATTGATAAAAGAAACAACTATTATACATGGAACTTTAGATAAACTTCTCCTTAATGCAACCGCTGTGTCAGATTTCAAAAAAGCTTTACAGCGAAAGCACACCATGCAATAATCTGAGTACGGCGCTCAGACACAAAAACAAGCCATGCAGATACCCGCCATGTTGTGGAGTCAACAGAAGTCAGAAATAGCATTATAAATATTCACCTACCTTTGATGATCTTCATCAGAATGCACTCCCAGGAATCCCAGTTCCACAATCAATGTTTGTTTTGTTTGATAAAGTCCATTATTTATGTCCAAATACCTCCTTTTTGTTTAAGTGTTTAGTAAACAAATCCAAACTCACAAGGCGCGGGCAAGTCCATGCGAAAGTTGAGACGAAAAGTCCAAAAGTTATATTACAGTTTGTAGAAACATGTCAAACGATGTATAGAATCAATCTTTAGGATGTTTTTAACATAAATCTTATCATATATAAGATAATAATAATGTTCCAACCAGAGAATTACTTTGTCTATAGAAATGCAATGGAACGCACGTCGCTCTCACGGGTGCGTGTGTGATCGTCTCATGCCACTCTGCCAGACCTCTTACTCAATCAGCTCTCATTGCCCCCACTTCACAGTAGAAGCCTCAAACAAGGTTCTAAAGACTGTTGACATCTAGTGGAAGCCTTAGGAAGTGCAATATGACCCCATAGACACTATATTTGATAGGCAATGAGTTGAAAAACTACAAACCTCAGATTTGCCACAGGTTTTCGCCTGCCATATGAGTTCTGTTATACTCACAGACATCATTCAAACAGTTTTAGAAACTTAAGAGTGTTTTCAATCCAATACTACTAATAATATGCATATATTAGCTTCTGGGCCTGAGTAGCAGGAAGTTTACTCTGGGGAGACTTTTCATCCGAATGTGAAAATGCTGCCCCCTATCCCAAACAGGTTTTAATATTTAGTTGACCAGTTGAATCAGGTGCTAGCTGTGGAATAGAATGGCTGGGGGTCCCAGAGGAGAGGTTCGACTCCCGCTATTCTATAACATGGAACGGCTGGTGTGTCCCAGAGGAGAGGTTCGACTCCCACTATTCTATAACATGGAACGGCTGGTGTGTCCCAGAGGAGAGGTTCTACTACCACTGTTCTATAACATGGAACGGCTGGTGGGTCCCAGAGGAGAGGTTCTACTACCACTGTTCTATAACATGGAACGGCTGGTGGGTCCCAGAGGTCCCAGAGGAGAGGTTCTACTACCACTGTTCTATAACATGGAACGGCTGGTGGGTCCCAGAGGTCCCAGAGGAGAGGTTCTACTACCACTGTTCTAAAACAGTGCAATATAACATGCTAACACACACAAACACACACATCCTAACGTCTCTCTATGCTGTGCTGTGATTGGTCAGTCTCCATGGGACAGCCGACGCGCCAGCTGGTCTTCTATTGGCCGAGGTCCCAGCCTACAGCAGCGGAGGAGTCAATCAAGTGAGAGGGATTCTCTGCTGTCAGATGGGGCGGGGTCAGAATGGTCCAATCCCAGCTGGGGGTGGAGCAGGGAGGAGTCTTTCGACCTCCTGGACCAATCAGAGTATCTGACCGTGCCGATGCTCCGCCCACCTGACTGTAACGGGAAGACCTTTCACCTCCCTGACGCCGGGACCCTACGTTACTATAGCGACCACGAGGAGGAGGAGGAGGACGCTGAGGAGGTGAGTCTGTGTGTGTGTGTGTGTGTAGTGTGTTAGTGTATCCCTCTGGACAGTGTGTGTAGATATACATTATGTGTGTATTGACTGTGTGTGTCTGATGCTGTGTGTGTCATTGTGTGTGTGTGTGTGTGTGTTTCAGAGTGTGTGTGTGTGTTAGTGTATCCCTCTGGACAGTGTGTGTAGATATACATTATGTGTGTATTGACTGTGTGTGTCTGATGCTGTGTGTGTGTGTGTTTCAGAGTGTGTGTAGATATACATTATGTGTGTATTGACTGTGTGTGTCTGATGCTGTGTGTGTGTGTGTGTGTTTCAGAGTGTGTGTTTGCGGGTGAAGCTGGTCCTGGAGCCCTATAAACCCCAGTGGTGTAGAGATCATGAGGACTGGGCTCTCTACCTGTTCTCCCCATGTAACAGGTCAGGACACACACACACAGGGTCAAACACACATTCATGCACCACACACTTTCATTTGTGTTTTTTGTGTTTAAATATAAATGTTATTTTTCAATACCAGCTTCATGCAATATATATAATAATATATATAACAATAGTATTATTATGGACTGGACTAGACTGGACCAGACTGGACTAGACTGGACCAGACTGGACTGGACTGGACTAGACTGGACTGGACTGGACTGGACTGGACTGGACTGGACTAGACTGGACTGGACTGGACTAGACTGGACTGGACTAGACTGGACCAGACTGGACTAGACTGGACTAGACTGGACTAGACTGGACTAGACTGGACTGGACTAGACTGGACTAGACTGGACTGGACTAGACTGGACTAGACTGGACTGGACTGGACTAGACTGGACTAGACTGGACTGGACTGGACTAGACTGGACTGGACTGGACTAGACTGGACTAGACTGGACTAGACTGGACTAGACTGGACTGGACTGGACTGGACTAGACTGGACTGGACTGGACTGGACCAGACTGGACTAGACTGGACTAGACTGGACTAGACTGGACTAGACTGGACCAGACTGGACCAGACTGGACCAGACTGGACTAGACTGGACTAGACTGGACCAGACTGGACTAGACTGGACTAGACTGGACTAGACTGGACTAGACTGGACTGGACTGGACTAGACTGGACTAGACTGGACTGGACTGGACTAGACTGGACTAGACTGGACTGGACTGGACTAGACTGGACTAGACTGGACTGGACTGGACTGGACTGGACTGGACTAGACTAGACTGGACTGGACTGGACTAGACTGGACTAGACTGGACTAGACTGGACCAGACTGGACCAGACTGGACTGGACTGGACTGGACTAGACTGGACTGGACTGGACTGGACCAGACTGGACTAGACTGGACTAGACTGGACTAGACTGGACTGGACTGGACTGGACCAGACTGGACCAGACTGGACTAGACTGGACTAGACTGGACCAGACTGGACCAGACTGGACCAGACTGGACTAGACTGGACCAGACTGGACTGGACTAGACTGGACTAGACTGGACTAGACTGGACTGGACTGGACTAGACTGGACTGGACTGGACTGGACTAGACTGGACTGGACTGGACCAGATGGGACTAGACTGGACTGGACTGGACTAGACTGGACGAGACTGGACTAGACTGGACTAGACTGGACTAGACTGGACTGGACTGGACTGGACTAGACTGGACCAGATGGGACTAGACTGGACCAGACTGGACTGGACTAGACTGGACTGGACTGGACTGGACCAGATGGGACTAGACTGGACTGGACTGGACTAGACTGGACTGGACTGGACTGGACCAGATGGGACTAGACTGGACTGGACTGGACTAGACTGGACTGGACTGGACTAGACTGGACCAGATGGGACTAGACTGAACCAGACGGGACTAGACTGGACCAGACTGGACTAGACTGGACTAGACTGGACTGGACTGGACTGGACTGGACTAGACTGGACCAGATGGGACTAGACTGAACCAGACGGGACTAGACTGGACTGGACTGGACTAGACTGGACCAGACTGGTCTGATTTAGACTAAATCAAATCAAATCAAATTTATTTATATAGCCCTTCGTACATCAGCTGATATCTCAAAGTGCTGTACAGAAACCCAGCCTAAAACCCCAAACAGCAAGCAATGCAGGTGTAGAAGCACGGGACTGGACTAGACTGGACCAGACTGGACTAGACTGGACTGGACTGGACTAGACTAGACTAGACTGGACTGGCCTGGACTAGACTGGACTAGACTGGACCAGACTGGACTAGACTGGACTGGACTAGACTAGACTGGACTGGACTAGACTGGACTAGACTGGACCAGACTGGTCTGATTTAGACTAGACTGGACTAGACTGGACTGGTTTAGACTAGACTGGACTGGACTGGATTAGACTATAATAATATATATAATAATAATATTCTCCCCCCCTCTCTCTCTCCATCCTCCCCAGGTTTCGTCAGTGGTGTCAGAGAGTGATAACTCACAAGATGTTTGATCACATAATCCTCCTTTTCATCTTCCTCAACTGCATCACCATCGCTCTGGAGAGACCAGACATACAGACACACAGTACAGTAAGACAATCACTCTGGAGAGACCAGACACACAGTACAGTCAGACCATCACTCTGGAGAGACCAGACATACAGACACACAGTACAGTCAGACCATCACTCTGGAGAGACCAGACATACAGTACAGTCAGACCATCACTCTGGAGAGACCAGACATACAGTACAGTCAGACCATCACTCTGGAGAGACCAGACACACAGTACAGTCAGACCATCACTCTGGAGAGACCAGACACAGTACAGTCAGACCATCACTCTGGAGAGACCAGACACACAGTACAGTCAGACCATCACTCTGGAGAGACCAGACATACAGACACACAGTACAGTAAGACCATCACTCTGGAGAGACCAGACACACAGTACAGTAAGACCATCACTCTGGAGAGACCAGACACACAGTACAGTCAGACCATCACTCTGGAGAGACCAGATATACAGACACACAGTACAGTGAGACCATCACTCTGGAGAGACCAGACATACAGACACAAAATAGTTGTTTTCACAGGAAGCTAGATAGACTAACCCTGTGTGTGTGTGTTGTGTTTTCAGGAGAGAGTGTTCCTCAGTGTGTCCAACCATATCTTCACTGTGATCTTCATAGCAGAGATGACCGTTAAGGTAACACATTTAGTTAAGGTAACACATTTAGTTAAGGTAACACATTTAGTTAAGGTAACACATTTAGTTAAGATAACACAGTTAGTTAAGGTAACACATTTAGTTAAGGTAACACATTTAGTTAAGGTAACACATTTAGTTAAGGTAACACATTTAGCGTGTGTGTGTGTGTGTGTGTGTGTGTGTGTGTGTGTGTGTGTGTGTGTGTGTGTGTGTGTGTGTGTGTGTGTGTAGGTGGTAGCCCAGGGTCTGTACTCAGGTGAAGCAGTCTATCTGAAGAGCAGCTGGAATGTTCTGGATGGACTGTTGGTGTTTGTATCTCTGCTGGACATTCTGGTTTCCATAGCATCCGCCGGCGGTAACCGTATCCTAGGAATCCTCAGAGTGCTGCGACTCCTGCGTACCCTTCGACCCCTCAGGTGTGTGATGTAACGTGTGTTTGTACTGTACCTTGTGAAAACAATTCAACTAATAACACCCTTGTTTACTGTCACGTCAGCTTGTCTCTCCTAGCTGTCGGTTTACTGTCACGTCAGCTTGTCTCTCCTAGCTATCTGTCACGTCAGCTTGTCTCTCCTAGCTATCTGTTTACTGTCATGTCAGCTTGTCTCTCCTAGCTATCTGTTTACTGTCATGTCAGCTTGTCTCTCCTAGCTGTCTATCACATCAGCTTGTCTCTCCTAGCTATCTGTCATGTCAGCTTGTCTCTCCTAGCTGTCTGTTTACTGACACGTCAGCTTGTCTCTCCTAGCCATCTGTCACGTCAGCTTGTCTCTCCTAGCTATCTATCACGTCAGCTTGTCTCTCCTAGCTGTCTGTTTACTGTCATGTCAGCTTGTCTCTCCTAGCTGTCTGTCACATCAGCTTGTCTCTCCTAGCTATTTGTCACGTCAGCTTGTCTCTCCTAGCTATCTGTCACGTCAGCTTGTCTCTCCTAGCTGTCTGTTTACTGTCATGTCAGCTTGTCTCTCCTAGCTGTCTGTTTACTGTCACGTCAGCTTGTCTCTCCTAGCTGTCTGTTTACTGTCATGTCAGCTTGTCTCCTAGCTGTCTGTCACGTCAGCTTGTCTCTCCTAGCTGTCTGTTTACTGTCACGTCAGCTTGTCTCTCCTAGCTATCTGTCACGTCAGCTTGTCTCTCCTAGCTGTCTGTTTACTGTCACGTCAGCTTGTCTCTCCTAGCTATCTGTAACGTCAGCTTGTCTCTCCTAGCTGTCTGTCACGTCAGCTTGTCTCTCCTAGCTGTCTGTTTACTGTCACGTCAGCTTGTCTCTCCTAGCTATCTGTCACGTCAGCTTGTCTCTCCTAGCTATCTGTCACGACAGCTTGTCTCTCCTAGCTGTCTGTCACGTCAGCTTGTCTCTCCTAGCTGTCTGTCACGTCAGCTTGTCTCTCCTAGCAGTCTGTTTACTGTCATGTCAGCTTGTCTCTCCTAGCTGTCTGTTTACTGTTACGTCAGCTTGTCTCTCCTAGCTGTCTGTTTACTGTCACGTCAGCTTGTCTCTCCTAGCTGTCTGTCACGTCAGATTGTCTCTCCTAGATATCTGTCACGTCAGCTTGTCTCTCCTAGCTGTCTGTTTACTGTCACGTCAGCTTGTCTCTCCTAGCTATCTGTCACGTCAGCTTGTCTCTCCTAGCTATCTGTCACGACAGCTTGTCTCTCCTAGCTGTCTGTCACGTCAGCTTGTCTCTCCTAGCTGTCTGTCACGTCAGCTTGTCTCTCCTAGCAGTCTGTTTACTGTCATGTCAGCTTGTCTCTCCTAGCTGTCTGTTTACTGTTACGTCAGCTTGTCTCTCCTAGCTGTCTGTTTACTGTCACGTCAGCTTGTCTCTCCTAGCTGTCTGTCACGTCAGATTGTCTCTCCTAGATATCTGTCACGTCAGCTTGTCTCTCCTAGCTGTCTGTTTACTGTCATGTCAGCTTGTCTCTCCTAGCTGTCTGTCACATCAGCTTGTCTCTCCTAGCTATTTGTCACGTCAGCTTGTCTCTCCTAGCTATCTGTCACGTCAGCTTGTCTCTCCTAGCTGTCTGTTTACTGTCACGTCAGCTTGTCTCTCCTAGCTGTCTGTTTACTGTCATGTCAGCTTGTCTCCTAGCTGTCTGTCACGTCAGCTTGTCTCTCCTAGCTGTCTGTTTACTGTCACGTCAGCTTGTCTCTCCTAGCTGTCTGTCACGTCAGCTTGTCTCTCCTAGCTGTCTGTTTACTGTCACGTCAGCTTGTCTCTCCTAGCTGTCTGTTTACTGTCACGTCAGCTTGTCTCTCCTAGCTATCTGTCACGTCAGCTTGTCTCTCCTAGCTGTCTGTCACGTCAGATTGTCTCTCCTAGATATCTGTCACGTCAGCTTGTCTCTCCTAGCTGTCTGTTTACTGTCACGTCAGCTTGTCTCTCCTAGCTATCTGTCACGTCAGCTTGTCTCTCCTAGCTATCTGTCACGACAGCTTGTCTCTCCTAGCTGTCTGTCACGTCAGCTTGTCTCTCCTAGCTGTCTGTCACGTCAGCTTGTCTCTCCTAGCAGTCTGTTTACTGTCATGTCAGCTTGTCTCTCCTAGCTGTCTGTTTACTGTTACGTCAGCTTGTCTCTCCTAGCTGTCTGTTTACTGTCACGTCAGCTTGTCTCTCCTAGCTGTCTGTCACGTCAGCTTGTCTCTCCTAGCTATCTGTCACGTCAGCTTGTCTCTCCTAGCTATCTGTTTACTGTCATGTCAGCTTGTCTCTCCTAGCTATCTGTTTACTGTCATGTCAGCTTGTCTCTCCTAGCTGTCTATCACATCAGCTTGTCTCTCCTAGCTATCTGTCATGTCAGCTTGTCTCTCCTAGCTGTCTGTTTACTGACACGTCAGCTTGTCTCTCCTAGCCATCTGTCACGTCAGCTTGTCTCTCCTAGCTATCTATCACGTCAGCTTGTCTCTCCTAGCTGTCTGTTTACTGTCATGTCAGCTTGTCTCTCCTAGCTGTCTGTCACATCAGCTTGTCTCTCCTAGCTATTTGTCACGTCAGCTTGTCTCTCCTAGCTATCTGTCACGTCAGCTTGTCTCTCCTAGCTGTCTGTTTACTGTCATGTCAGCTTGTCTCTCCTAGCTGTCTGTTTACTGTCACGTCAGCTTGTCTCTCCTAGCTGTCTGTTTACTGTCATGTCAGCTTGTCTCCTAGCTGTCTGTCACGTCAGCTTGTCTCTCCTAGCTGTCTGTTTACTGTCACGTCAGCTTGTCTCTCCTAGCTATCTGTCACGTCAGCTTGTCTCTCCTAGCTGTCTGTTTACTGTCACGTCAGCTTGTCTCTCCTAGCTATCTGTAACGTCAGCTTGTCTCTCCTAGCTGTCTGTCACGTCAGCTTGTCTCTCCTAGCTGTCTGTTTACTGTCACGTCAGCTTGTCTCTCCTAGCTATCTGTCACGTCAGCTTGTCTCTCCTAGCTATCTGTCACGACAGCTTGTCTCTCCTAGCTGTCTGTCACGTCAGCTTGTCTCTCCTAGCTGTCTGTCACGTCAGCTTGTCTCTCCTAGCAGTCTGTTTACTGTCATGTCAGCTTGTCTCTCCTAGCTGTCTGTTTACTGTTACGTCAGCTTGTCTCTCCTAGCTGTCTGTTTACTGTCACGTCAGCTTGTCTCTCCTAGCTGTCTGTCACGTCAGATTGTCTCTCCTAGATATCTGTCACGTCAGCTTGTCTCTCCTAGCTGTCTGTTTACTGTCACGTCAGCTTGTCTCTCCTAGCTATCTGTCACGTCAGCTTGTCTCTCCTAGCTATCTGTCACGACAGCTTGTCTCTCCTAGCTGTCTGTCACGTCAGCTTGTCTCTCCTAGCTGTCTGTCACGTCAGCTTGTCTCTCCTAGCAGTCTGTTTACTGTCATGTCAGCTTGTCTCTCCTAGCTGTCTGTTTACTGTTACGTCAGCTTGTCTCTCCTAGCTGTCTGTTTACTGTCACGTCAGCTTGTCTCTCCTAGCTGTCTGTCACGTCAGATTGTCTCTCCTAGATATCTGTCACGTCAGCTTGTCTCTCCTAGCTGTCTGTTTACTGTCATGTCAGCTTGTCTCTCCTAGCTGTCTGTCACATCAGCTTGTCTCTCCTAGCTATTTGTCACGTCAGCTTGTCTCTCCTAGCTATCTGTCACGTCAGCTTGTCTCTCCTAGCTGTCTGTTTACTGTCACGTCAGCTTGTCTCTCCTAGCTGTCTGTTTACTGTCATGTCAGCTTGTCTCCTAGCTGTCTGTCACGTCAGCTTGTCTCTCCTAGCTGTCTGTTTACTGTCACGTCAGCTTGTCTCTCCTAGCTGTCTGTCACGTCAGCTTGTCTCTCCTAGCTGTCTGTTTACTGTCACGTCAGCTTGTCTCTCCTAGCTGTCTGTTTACTGTCACGTCAGCTTGTCTCTCCTAGCTATCTGTCACGTCAGCTTGTCTCTCCTAGCTGTCTGTCACGTCAGATTGTCTCTCCTAGATATCTGTCACGTCAGCTTGTCTCTCCTAGCTGTCTGTTTACTGTCACGTCAGCTTGTCTCTCCTAGCTATCTGTCACGTCAGCTTGTCTCTCCTAGCTATCTGTCACGACAGCTTGTCTCTCCTAGCTGTCTGTCACGTCAGCTTGTCTCTCCTAGCTGTCTGTCACGTCAGCTTGTCTCTCCTAGCAGTCTGTTTACTGTCATGTCAGCTTGTCTCTCCTAGCTGTCTGTTTACTGTTACGTCAGCTTGTCTCTCCTAGCTGTCTGTTTACTGTCACGTCAGCTTGTCTCTCCTAGCTGTCTGTCACGTCAGATTGTCTCTCCTAGCTGTCTGTCACGTCAGCTTGTCTCTCCTAGCTGTCTGTCACGTCAGCTTGTCTCTCCTAGCTGTCTGTTTACTGTCATGTCAGCTTGTCTCTCCTAGCTGTCTGTTTACTGTCACGTCAGCTTGTCTCTCCTAGCTGTCTGTTTACTGTCATGTCAGCTTGTCTCTCCTAGCTGTCTGTTTACTGTCACGTCAGCTTGTCTCTCCTAGCTGTCTGTTTACTGTCACGTCAGCTTGTCTCTCCTAGCTGTCTGTTTACTGTCATGTCAGCTTGCCTCTCCTAGCTGTCTGTCACGTCAGCTTGTCTCTCCTAGCTGTCTGTTTACTGTCACGTCAGCTTGTCTCTCCTAGCTGTCTGTCACGTCAGCTTGTCTCTCCTAGCTGTCTGTTTACTGTCACGTCAGCTTGTCTCTCCTAGCTGTCTGTTTACTGTCATGTCAGCTTGTCTCTCCTAGCTGTCTGTTTACTGTCATGTCAGCTTGTCTCTACTAGCTGTCTGTTTACTGTCACGTCAGCTTGTCTCTCCTAGCTATCTGTCACGTCAGCTTGTCTCTCCTAGCTATCTGTCACGACAGCTTGTCTCTCTCCTAGCTGTCTGTCACGTCAGCTTGTCTCTCCTAGCTGTCTGTCACGTCAGCCTGTCTCTCCTAGCTGTCTGTCACGTCAGCTTGTCTCTCCTAGCTGTCTGTCACGTCAGCTTGTCTCTCCTAGCTATCTGTTTACTGTCATGTCAGCTTGTCTCTCCTAGCTATCTGTTTACTGTCATGTCAGCTTGTCTCTCCTAGCTGTCTATCACATCAGCTTGTCTCTCCTAGCTATATGTCATGTCAGCTTGTCTCTCCTAGCTGTCTGTTTACTGACACGTCAGCTTGTCTCTCCTAGCCATCTGTCACGTCAGCTTGTCTCTCCTAGCTATCTATCACGTCAGCTTGTCTCTCCTAGCTGTCTGTTTACTGTCATGTCAGCTTGTCTCTCCTAGCTGTCTTTTTACTGTCACGTCAGCTTGTCTCTCCTAGCTGTCTGTCACATCAGCTTGTCTCTCCTAGCTATTTGTCACGTCAGCTTGTCTCTCCTAGCTATCTGTCACGTCAGCTTGTCTCTCCTAGCTGTCTTTTTACTGTCATGTCAGCTTGTCTCTCCTAGCTGTCTGTTTACTGTCACGTCAGCTTGTCTCTCCTAGCTGTCTGTTTACTGTCATGTCAGCTTGTCTCCTAGCTGTCTGTCACGTCAGCTTGTCTCTCCTAGCTGTCTGTTTACTGTCACGTCAGCTTGTCTCTCCTAGCTGTCTGTCACGTCAGCTTGTCTCTCCTAGCTGTCTGTTTACTGTCACGTCAGCTTGTCTCTCCTAGCTGTCTGTTTACTGTCATGTCAGCTTGTCTCTCCTAGCTATCTGTCACGTCAGCTTGTCTCTCCTAGCTGTCTGTTTACTGTCACGTCAGCTTGTCTCTCCTAGCTATCTGTCACGTCAGCTTGTCTCTCCTAGCTGTCTGTCACGTCAGATTGTCTCTCCTAGATATCTGTCACATCAGCTTGTCTCTCCTAGCTGTCTGTTTACTGTCACGTCAGCTTGTCTCTCCTAGCTATCTGTCACGACAGCTTGTCTCTCCTAGCTGTCTGTCACGTCAGCTTGTCTCTCCTAGCTGTCTGTCACGTCAGCTTGTCTCTCCTAGCAGTCTGTTTACTGTCATGTCAGCTTGTCTCTCCTAGCTGTCTGTTTACTGTTACGTCAGCTTGTCTCTCCTAGCTGTCTGTTTACTGTCACGTCAGCTTGTCTCTCCTAGCTATCTGTCACGTCAGCTTGTCTCTCCTAGCTATCTGTCACGACAGCTTGTCTCTCCTAGCTGTCTGTCACGTCAGCTTGTCTCTCCTAGCTGTCTGTCACGTCAGCTTGTCTCTCCTAGCTGTCTGTTTACTGTCATGTCAGCTTGTCTCTCCTAGCTGTCTGTTTACTGTCACGTCAGCTTGTCTCTCCTAGCTGTCTGTTTACTGTCATGTCAGCTTGTCTCTCCTAGCTGTCTGTTTACTGTCACGTCAGCTTGTCTCTCCTAGCTGTCTGTTTACTGTCACGTCAGCTTGTCTCTCCTAGCTGTCTGTTTACTGTCATGTCAGCTTGCCTCTCCTAGCTGTCTGTCACGTCAGCTTGTCTCTCCTAGCTGTCTGTTTACTGTCACGTCAGCTTGTCTCTCCTAGCTGTCTGTCACGTCAGCTTGTCTCTCCTAGCTGTCTGTTTACTGTCACGTCAGCTTGTCTCTCCTAGCTGTCTGTTTACTGTCATGTCAGCTTGTCTCTCCTAGCTGTCTGTTTACTGTCATGTCAGCTTGTCTCTACTAGCTGTCTGTTTACTGTCACGTCAGCTTGTCTCTCCTAGCTATCTGTCACGTCAGCTTGTCTCTCCTAGCTATCTGTCACGACAGCTTGTCTCTCTCCTAGCTGTCTGTCACGTCAGCTTGTCTCTCCTAGCTGTCTGTCACGTCAGCCTGTCTCTCCTAGCTGTCTGTCACGTCAGCTTGTCTCTCCTAGCTCTCTGTCACGTCAGCTTGTCTCTCCTAGCTGTCTGTTTACTGTCACATCAGCTTGTCTCTCCTAGCTGTCTGTTTACTGTCACGTCAGCCTTTCTCTCCTAGCTGTCTGTTTACTGTCACGTCAGCTTGTCTCTCCTAGCTATCTGTCACGTCAGCTTGTCTCTCCTAGCCATCTGTCACGTCAGCTTGTCTCTCCTAGCTATCTGTCACGTCAGCTTGTCTCTCCTAGCTGTCTGTCACATCAGCTTGTCTCTCCTAGCTGTCTGTTTACTGTCACGTCAGCTTGTCTCTCCTAGCTATCTGTCACGTCAGCTTGTCTCTCCTAGCTATCTGTCATGTCAGATTGTCTCTCCTAGCTGTCTGTTTACTGTCACGTCAGCTTGTCTCTCCTAGCTATCTGTCACGTCAGCTTGTCTCTCCTAGCTATCTGTCACGACAGCTTGTCTCTCCTAGCTGTCTGTCACGTCAGCTTGTCTCTCCTAGCTATCTGTCACGTCAGTTTGTCTCTCCTAGCTGTCTGTTTACTGTCATGTCAGCTTGTCTCTCCTAGCTGTCTGTCACGTCAGCTTGTCTCTCCTAGCTGTCTGTCACGTCAGCTTGTGTCTCCTAGCTTTCTGTTTACTGTCACGTCAGCTTGTCTCTCCTAGCTGTCTGTTTACTGTCACGTCAGCTTGTCTCTCATAGCTGTCTGTTTACTGTCATGTCAGCTTGTCTCTCCTAGCTATCTGTCACATCAGCTTGCCTCTCCTAGCTGTCTGTTTACTGTCACGTCAGCTTGTCTCTCCTAGCTGTCTGTTTACTGTCATGTCAGCTTGTCTCTCCTAGCTGTCTGTTTACTGTCACGTCAGCTTGTCTCTCATAGCTGTCTGTTTACTGTCATGTCAGCTTGTCTCTCCTAGCTATCTGTCACATCAGCTTGCCTCTCCTAGCTGTCTGTTTACTGTCACGTCAGCTTGTCTCTCCTAGCTGTCTGTTTACTGTCATGTCAGCTTGTCTCTCCTAGCTGTCTGTTTACTGTCATGTCAGCTTGTCTCTACTAGCTGTCTGTTTACTGTCACGTCAGCTTGTCTCTCCTAGCTATCTGTCACGTCAGCTTGTCTCTCCTAGCTATCTGTCACGACAGCTTGTCTCTCTCCTAGCTGTCTGTCACGTCAGCTTGTCTCTCCTAGCTGTTTGTCACGTCAGCCTGTCTCTCCTAGCTGTCTGTCACGTCAGCTTGTCTCTCCTAGCTCTCTGTCACATCAGCTTGTCTCTCCTAGCTGTCTGTTTACTGTCACATCAGCTTGTCTCTCCTAGCTGTCTGTTTACTGTCACGTCAGCCTTTCTCTCCTAGCTGTCTGTTTACTGTCACGTCAGCTTGTCTCTCCTAGCTATCTGTCACGTCAGCTTGTCTCTCCTAGCCATCTGTCACGTCAGCTTGTCTCTCCTAGCTATCTGTCACGTCAGCTTGTCTCTCCTAGCTGTCTGTCACATCAGCTTGTCTCTCCTAGCTGTCTGTTTACTGTCACGTCAGCTTGTCTCTCCTAGCTATCTGTCACGTCAGCTTGTCTCTCCTAGCTATCTGTCATGTCAGATTGTCTCTCCTAGCTGTCTGTTTACTGTCACGTCAGCTTGTCTCTCCTAGCTATCTGTCACGTCAGCTTGTCTCTCCTAGCTATCTGTCACGACAGCTTGTCTCTCCTAGCTGTCTGTCACGTCAGCTTGTCTCTCCTAGCTATCTGTCACGTCAGTTTGTCTCTCCTAGCTGTCTGTTTACTGTCATGTCAGCTTGTCTCTCCTAGCTGTCTGTCACGTCAGCTTGTCTCTCCTAGCTGTCTGTCACGTCAGCTTGTGTCTCCTAGCTTTCTGTTTACTGTCACGTCAGCTTGTCTCTCCTAGCTGTCTGTTTACTGTCACGTCCGCTTGTCTCTCATAGCTGTCTGTTTACTGTCATGTCAGCTTGTCTCTCCTAGCTATCTGTCACATCAGCTTGCCTCTCCTAGCTGTCTGTTTACTATCTTAGGATGAATGCACCCACTAGCTGTAAGTTGTTCAGGATAGGAATGTTTGCTAAATTACAAAAATGTAAATTACTAAAATGTTACAGGTGTGTGTGTGTGTGTGTGTGTCTGTGTGTGTGTGTGTGTGTGGTGTGTTGCAGGGTGATCAGTCGAGCCCCAGGTCTGAAGCTGGTAGTAGAGACTCTGATCACGTCTCTGAGACCCATCGGAAACATCGTCCTCATCTGCTGCGGCTTCTTCATCGTTTTTGGAATACTGGGAGTACAGGTAACACACAGAGAGAGAGAGACAGTGAGAAAGAGAGAGAAAGAGAGAGACAGCGAGAGACAGCGAGAGAGAGACAGCCAGAGAGAGAGAGAGAGACAGCGAGAGAGAGAGACAGCGAGAGAGAGAGAGAGAGAGAGAGAGAGAGAGAGAGAGAGACAGCGAGAGAGAGAGAGAGAGAGAGAGAGAGAGAGAGAGAGAGAGAGAGAGAGAGAGAGAGAGAGAGAGAGAGAGACAGAGAGACAGCGAGAGACAGCGAGAGAGAGAGAGACAGCGAGAGAGAGAGAGAGACAGCGAGAGAGAGAGAGAGAGAGGGAGAGAGAGACAGCGAGAGAGAGAGAGAGACAGCGAGAGAGAGAGAGAGAGAGAGAGAGAGACACAGAGTCACACAGACAGACAGACAGACAGACAGGCTGCAATTTAGTCTTATAGTCTGTGGTTTTTGTGTGTGGTGTAGCTTTTCAAGGGTAAGTTCTTCCACTGTGAGGGGGCGGACGTGAGGAACGTGACCAATAGGACTGACTGTCTCCGTGCCGGCTACCGGTGGACACGACGCAAATACAACTTCGATAACCTGGGACAGGTACCCAGAAACACACACACACCCACACACACACAAATACATACACACACATACACACAACACTCACACACACACACACACACATACACACAACACACACACACACACACACACAAATACATACACACACACACACACACACACACACACACACACATACACACACACACAAATACATACACACACATACACACACACACTCACACACACACACACACACACACACACACACACACACACACACACACACACACACACACACACACACACACACACACACATACACACAACACACACACACACACACACACACAAATACATACACACACAAATACACACAACACACACACACACAAATACACACACACACACACAAATACACACACACACACACACACACAAATACATACACACACACACACACACACACACAAATACACACACACACACACACACACACACATACACACAACACACACACACACACACACAAATACATACACACACAAATACACACAACACACACACACACAAATACACACACACACACACACAAATACACACACACACACACACACACACACACACACACACACACACACACACACACACACACACACACACACACACACACACTGGATTCTTTGATTCATTATCTTGCTTTATCCAATGTAAACATATGGATCCCAAAGGGCCAATAACACCTTTTGAATTGGAATGACTTGGAATGAATTGAATTAAAAGAAGATGAGGAAAGGAGAGGTCTGAGTTATATATTCTATTCCTCTGTCTGTCTATCTGTCTGTCTGTCTGTCTGTCTGTCTGTCTGTCCAGGCGTTGATGTCTCTGTTTGTCCTGTCCTCTAAAGACGGGTGGGTCAGCATCATGTATGACGGACTGGACGCCGTTGGGGTAGACCAGCAGGTAACACACACACACACACACCTCAACAGGTATTCAACCGTCTTTGTGATATCCGTGTTTGGCTGTAAATGCCAATAAAGTTTATTGAATGAAATTGAGATGGAACAGAGTTCTGATTAGATTTTTTAACCTTTTAGGCTTTCTGAGCAAATCAGGTAATAGATCTGTTCTGGTAGTCCCCACATAGTACTGCTACAGGCCTCTGGTAGTCCCCACATAACACTGCTATAGGCCTCTAGGTCTGTTCAGGTAGTCCCCACATAACACTGCTATAGGCCTCCAGGTCTGTTCTGGTAGTCCCCACATAGTACTGCTACAGGCCTCTAGGTCTGTTCAGGTAGTCCCCACATAGTACTGCTACAGGCCTCTAGGTCTGTTAAGGTAGTCCCCACATAGCACTGCTACAGGCCTCCAGGTCTGTTCTGGTAGTCCCCACATAGTACTGCTACAGGCCTCTAGGTCTGTTCTGGTAGTCCCCACATAGCACTGCTACAGGCCTCTGGTAGTCCCCACATAGCACTGCTACAGGCCTCTGGTAGTCCCCACATAGCACTGCTACAGGCCTCTAGGTCTGTTCTGGTAGTCCCCACATAGTACTGCTACAGGCCTCTAGGTCTGTTCAGGTAGTCCCCACATAGTACTGCTACAGGCCTCTAGGTCTGTTCAGGTAGTCCCCACATAGCACTGCTACAGGCCTCCAGGTCTGTTCTGGTAGTCCCCACATAGTACTGCTACAGGCCTCTGGTAGTCCCCACATAACACTGCTATAGGCCTCCAGGTCTGTTCTGGTAGTCCCCACATAGTACTGCTACAGGCCTCTAGGTCTGTTCTGGTAGTCCCCACATAGTACTGCTACAGGCCTCTAGGTCTGTTCAGGTAGTCCCCACATAGTACTGCTACAGGCCTCTAGGTCTGTTCAGGTAGTCCCCACATAGCACTGCTACAGGCCTCCAGGTCTGTTCTGGTAGTCCCCACATAGTACTGCTACAGGCCTCTGGTAGTCCCCACATAACACTGCTATAGGCCTCTAGGTCTGTTCAGGTAGTCCCCACATAACACTGCTATAGGCCTCCAGGTCTGTTCTGGTAGTCCCCACATAGTACTGCTACAGGCCTCTAGGTCTGTTCAGGTAGTCCCCACATAGTACTGCTACAGGCCTCTAGGTCTGTTCAGGTAGTCCCCACATAGCACTGCTACAGGCCTCCAGGTCTGTTCTGGTAGTCCCCACATAGTACTGCTACAGGCCTCTAGGTTTGTTCTGGTAGTCCCCACATAGCACTGCTACAGGCCTCTGGTAGTCCCCACATAGCACTGCTACAGGCCTCTAGGTCTGTTCTGGTAGTCCCCACATAGTACTGCTACAGGCCTCTGGTAGTCCCCACATAGTACTGCTACAGGCCTCTAGGTCTGTTCTGGTAGTCCCCACATAGTACTGCTACAGGCCTCTAGGTCTGTTCAGGTAGTCCCCACATAGCACTGCTACAGGCCTCTAGGTCTGTTCTGGTAGTCCCCACATAGTACTGCTACAGGCCTCTAGTTCTGTTCTGGTAGTCCCCACATAGTACTGCTACAGGCCTCTGGTAGTCCCCACATAGTACTGCTACAGGCCTCTAGGTCTGTTCTGGTAGTCCCCACATAGTACTGCTACAGGCCTCTAGGTCTGTTCAGGTAGTCCCCACATAGCACTGCTACAAGCCTCTGGTAGTCCCCACATAGCACTGCTACAGGCCTCCAGGTCTGTTCTGGTAGTCCCCACATAGTACTGCTACAGGCCTCTGGTAGTCCCCACATAGCACTGCTACAGGCCTCTAGGTCTGTTCTGGTAGTCCCCACATAGTACTGCTCCAGGCCTCTGGTAGTCCCTACATAGCACTGCTACAGGCCTCTAGGTCTATTCTGGTAGTCCCCACATAGCACTGCTACAGGCCTCCTGGTCTGTTCTGGTAGTCCCCACATAGCACTGCTACAGGCCTCTAGGTCTGTTCTGGTAGTCCCCACACAGCACTGCTACAGGCCTCTAGGTCTGTTCTGGTAGTCCCCACATAGCACTGCTACAGGCCTCTAGGTCTGTTCTGGTAGTCCCCACACAGCACTGCTACAGGCCTCTAGGTCTGTTCTGGTAGTCCCCACATAGCACTGCTACAAGCCTCTGGTAGTCCCCACATAGCACTGCTACAGGCCTCCAGGTCTGTTCTGGTAGTCCCTACATAGTACTGCTACAGGCCTCTAGGTCTGTTCTGGTAGTCCCCACATAGCACTGCTACAGGCCTCTAGGTCTGTTCTGGTAGTCCCCACACAGCACTGCTACAGGCCTCTAGGTCTGTTCTGGTAGTCCCCACACAGCACTGCTACAGGCCTCTAGGTCTGTTCTGGTAGTCCCCACATAGTACTCCAGTACAGCAGTAGAACCAATAAGTCCTGATGAGTGTTGTGGCAGTACATCAGTAGATCCAATAAGTCCTGATGAGTGTTGTGGCAGTAGATCCAATAAGTCCTGATGAGTGTTGAGGCAGTACAGCAGTAGAACCAATAAGTCCTGATGAGTGTTGTGGCAGTAGATCCAATAAGTCCTGATGAGTGTTGTGGCAGTACATCAGTAGATCCAATAAGTCCTGATGAGTGTTGTGGCAGTACAACAGTAGATCCAATAAGTCCTGATGAGTGTTGAGGCAGTACAACAGTAGATCCAATAAGTCCTGATGAGTGTTGTGGCAGTAGATCCAATAAGTCCTGATGAGTGTTGTGGCAGTAGATCCAACAAGTCCTGATCAGTGTTGAGGCAGTACAACAGTAGAACCAATAAGTCCTGATGAGTGTTGTGGCAGTAGAACCAATAAGTCCTGATGAGTGTTGAGGCAGTACAATAGTAGAACCAATAAGTCCTGATGAGTGTTGAGGCAGTACAACAGTAGATCCAATAAGTCCTGATGAGTGTTGTGGCAGTAGATCCAATAAGTCCTGATGAGTGTTGTGGCAGTAGATCCAACAAGTCCTGATCAGTGTTGAGGCAGTACAACAGTAGAACCAATAAGTCCTGATGAGTGTTGGGGCAGTACAACAGTAGAACCAATAAGTTCTGATGAGTGTTGAGGCAGTACAACAGTAGAACCAATAAGTCCTGATGAGTGTTGGGGCAGTACAATAGTAGAACCAATAAGTCCTGATCAGTGTTGAGGCAGTAGAACAGTAGAACCAATAAGTCCTTATCTGTCTGTTTCTGATATTGTGGTTTATCTTCGTTCTCCAGCCGGTGAGGAATCACAACCCGTGGATGCTCCTGTTCTTCATCTCCTTCCTCCTCATCGTCAGTTTCTTCGTCCTCAACATGTTCGTGGGCGTCGTCGTGGAGAACTTCCACAAGTGTCGTCAGGACCAGGAGGAAGAGGAGGCCAAGGCCCGGGAGGAGAAGAGAGCCAAGAGAGCAGAGAAGAGGAGGCGGAGTAAGAGGGAACGAGGGAACGAGGGAGGGATGGAGGGAGGGAGGGAGGGAGGGAAGACATGTTGCTCCTGGTGTTGGTGTGACACATACTGTTTCCTACACACACACACACACACACACACACACACACACACACACACACACACACACAGACCCAAACACACACACCCCTCTATCTGCAGTCTGTCGTAGTGTTCAGCTCAGTGACATAAACTTTCTGGCAAACAGAGATGCTTTTCTGGCCAAAGACACCTTGAGATGGTGATGGATAGGATGGAACTCCTGAGGCAGCAGTTTCATCTACACACACACACACACACACACACACACACACACACACACACACACACACACACACACACACACACACACACACACACACACACACACAGTCACACACACACACACACACACACACACACAGTCACACACACACACACACACACACACACACATACACACACAGACACACAGACACACACACACAGACACACACACACACACAGTCACACACACACACACACACACACACACACAGTCAAACACACACAGTCACAACTCTCTGGCAGTAACTTCATCGATGACCTCATAGCAGAAGCATAAGGAGATTTTTTACTGTTGTCCCTGAGACCTGATCTACAGACGACCAGTTTAATGACCACGTTACTCTGTGTGTCTGTAACAGAGGCCCAGGAGAGGCCCAGTTTAATGACCATGTTACTCTGTGTGTCTGTAACAGAGGCCCAGGAGAGGCCCAGTTTAATGACCAGGTTACTCTGTGTGTCTGTAACAGAGGCCCAGGAGAGGCCCAGTTTAATGACCATGTTACTCTGTGTGTCTGTAACAGAGGCCCAGGAGAGGCCCAGTTTAATGACCAGGTTACTCTGTGTGTCTGTAACAGAGGCCCAGGAGAGGCCCAGTTTAATGACCAGGTTACTCTGTGTGTCTGTAACAGAGGCCCAGGAGAGGCCCAGTTTAATGACCAGGTTACTCTGTGTGTCTGTAACAGAGGCCCAGGAGAGGCCCAGTTTAATGACCATGTTACTCTGTGTGTCTGTAACAGAGGCCCAGGAGAGGCCCAGTTTAATGACCAGGTTACTCTGTGTGTCTGTAACAGAGGCCCAGGAGAGGCCCAGTTTAATGACCAGGTTACTCTGTGTGTCTGTAACAGAGGCCCAGGAGAGGCCCAGTTTAATGACCATGTTACTCTGTGTGTCTGTAACAGAGGCCCAGGAGAGGCCCAGTTTAATGACCAGGTTACTCTGTGTGTCTGTAACAGAGACCCAGGTTAATGACCACTTTACTCTGTGTGTCTGTAACAGAGGCCCAGGAGAGGCCCAGTTTAATGACCACGTTACTCTGTGTGTCTGTAACAGAGGCGCAGGAGAGGCCCAGTTTAATGACTAGGTTACTCTGTGTGTTTGTAACAGAGGCCCAGGAGAGGCCCAGTTTAATGACCAGGTTACTCTGTGTGTCTGTAACAGAGGCCCAGGAGAGGCCCAGTTTAATGACCAGGTTACTCTGTGTGTCTGTAACAGAGGCCCAGGTTAATGACCACTTTACTCTGTGTGTTTGTAACAGAGGCCCAGGAGAGGCCCAGTTTAATGACTAGGTTACTCTGTGTGTTATTCCAGAGGCCCAGGAGAGGCCCAGTTTAATGACCAGGTTACTCTGTGTGTCTGTAACAGAGGCCCAGGAGAGGCCCAGTTCAATGACCAGGTTACTCTGTGTGTGTGTTCCAGAGGCCCAGGAGAAACCCAGTTTAATGACCAGGTTACTCTGTGTGCCTGTAACAGAGGCCCAGGAGAGGCCCAGTTTAATGACCAGGTTACTCTGTGTGTCTGTAACAGAGGCCCAGGAGAGGCCCAGTTTAATGACCAGGTTACTCTGTGTGTGTGTTCCAGAGGCCCAGGAGAGGCCCTACTATGCAGACTACTCCCCGGTGCGTCTCACCATCCACACGTTGTGCACCAGCCACTACCTGGACCTCTTCATCACCATCATCATCGCTACCAACGTCCTCACCATGAGCATGGAGCACTACAACCAGCCGCAGGTAACTATAGCAACCGCACTACGATACAAACACCTCCAGGTTACTATAGTAACCACACTACACTAGAACGAGTCACAGGTAACTGTAGCAACCACACTACGATACAAACAACCCCAGGTAACTATAGTAACCACACTACAATAAAACCAGCCACAGGTAACTATAGCAACCACACTGCAGTAGAAACAGCCCCAGGTTACTATAGTAACCACACTACAATACAACCAGCCACAGGCAACTATAGTAACCGCACTACACTACAAACAGCCACAGGTAACTATAGCAACCACGCTGCGGTACAGACAGCCCCAGGTTACTATAGTAACAACACTACAATTACAACCTGCCACAGGTAACCATAGTAACCACACTACAACTATAGCCATCATAGACTGGTAACTATAGCAACCTCAAACTGGTAACCAATGCAACCTCACACACTGGTAGCCTTAGCAACCACAAAGTTAACTAGGACAATCGGTACCTATAGCAACGAGTGTGTGTGTGTGTGTGTGTGTGTGTGTGTGTGTGTGTGTGTGTGTGTGTGTGTGTGTGTGTGTGTGTGTGTGTGTGTGTGTTCCAGTATCTGGAGGAGGGGTTGAAGTATTGTAACTACGTCTTCACTCTCGTGTTCGTTATCGAGACGGTCCTCAAACTCATCGCCTTCGGGCTGAGACGCTTCTTCAAGGAGAGGTAACACACAACACACACACACACACACTCTCTGGGTGAGACGGTCCTCAAACTCATCGCCTTCGGGCTGAGACGCTTCTTCAAGGTGAGGTAACACACTACACACACACACACACCCTCTGGCTGAGACGCTTCTTCAAGGAGAGGTAACACACAACACACACACACACACTGCATACACACACACCCTCTGGCTGAGACGGTCCTCAAACTCATCGCCTTCGGGCTGAGACGCTTCTTCAAGGTGAGGTAACACACAACACACACTGCATACACACAGACACACACCCTCTGGCTGAGATGCTTCTTCAAGGAGAGGTAACACACACACTCACACACACACACACCCACTCTGCCTACACACACACACACTGCATACACACACAACACACTTTCAATACGCTGTGTGGATACACCATGAAACGTAGTGTTCTCTGTGTAGGTGGAACCAGCTGGACCTGGCCATAGTGTTGTTGTCCGTCATGGGCATCACTCTGGAGGAGATTGACCTCAACGCATCACTGCCCATCAACCCCACCATCATACGCATAATGAGAGTACTGAGGATCGCTAGAGGTACTCACACACACACACACACACACACACACACACACACAAACACACACACACACACACACACCCATCAACCCCACCATCATACGCATCATGAGACTACTGAGGATCGCTAGAGGTACTCACACACACACACACACACACACACACACACACACACACACACACACACACACACACACACACACACACACACACACACACACACTCACACGCATCATGAGAGTACTGAGGATCGCTAGAGGTACTCACACACACACACTCACACACACACACACACACACACACACACACACACACACACACACACACACCCATCAACCCCACCATCATACGCATCATGAGAGTACTGAGGATCGCTAGAGGTACTCACACACACACACACACACACACACACACACACACACACACACACACACAAAAGTATAATTACAAGCATTTCATAAGTGTCAAAGGCTTTTATTGACAGTTACATGAAGTTGATGCAAAGAGTCAATATTTGCAGTGTTGACCCTTCTTTTTCAAGACCTCTGCAATCCTCCCTGGCATGCTGTCAATTAACTTCTGGGCCACATCCTGACTGATGGCAGCTCATTCTTGCATAATCAACGCTTGGAGTTCCAGAATTTGTGGGTTTTTGTTTGTCCACCTGCCTCTTGAGGATTGACCACAAGTTCTCAGTGGGATTAAGGTCTGGGGAGTTTCCTGGCCATGGACCCAAAATATTGATGTTTTGTTCCCCGAGCCACTTGGTTATCACTTTTGTCTTATTGCAAGGTGCTCCATGCATTGTTCGTCACCAAACTGTTCCTGGATGGTTGGGAGAAGATGCTCTCGGAGGATGTGTTGGTACCATTCTGTATTCATGGCTGTGTTCTTAGGCTAAATTGTGATGTGGCCCACTCCCTTGGCTGAGAAGCAACCCCACACATGAATGATCTCAGGATGCTTTACTGTTGGCATGACACAGGACTGATGGTAGCTCTCACCTTGTCTTCTCCAGACAAGCTTTTTTCCAGATGCCCCAAACAATCGGAAAGGGGATTCATCAGAGAAAATGACCTCAGCAGTCCAATCCCTATACCCTTTGCAGAATATCAGTCTGTCCCTGATTTTTTCCTGGGGAGAAGTGGCTTCTTTGCTGCCCTTCTTGACACCAGGCCATCCTCCAAAAGTCTTCGCCTCACTGTGCGTGCAGATGCACTCACACCTGCCTGCTGCCATTCCTGAGCAAGCTCTGTACTGGTGGTGCCCCGATCCCGCAGCTGAATCAAATTTAGGAGACGGTCTTGGCGCTTGCTGGACTTTCTTGGGCGACCTGAAGCCTTCTTCACAACAATTGAACCGCTCTCCTTGAAGTTCTTGATTATCCGATAAATGGTCGATTTAGGTGCAATCTTACCGGCAGCAATATCCTTGACTGTGAAGCCCTTTTTGTGCAAAGCAATGATGATTGCACGTGTTTCCTTGCAGGCAACCATGGTTGACAGAGGAAGAACAATGATTCCAAGCACCACCCTCCTTTTGAACCTTCCAGTCTGTTATTCGAACTCAATCAGCATGACAGAGTGATCTCCAGCCTTGTCCTCGTCAACACTCACACCTGTGTTACCGAGAGAATCACTGACATGATGTCAGCTGGTCCTTTTGTGGCAGGGCTGAAATGCAATGGAAATGTGTTTTGGGGGGATTCAGTTCATTTGCATGGCAAAGAGGGACTTTGCAATTCATCTGATCACTCTTCATAACATTCTGGAGTATATGCAAATTGGCATCATACAAACTGAGGCAGCAGACTTTGTGAAAATGAATATTTGTGTCATTCTCAAAACTTTTGGCCACGACTGTATATGTGTACAGTATGTGTTTGGGTCCTTTTCTACAGTTTTAATGGTTCGGTTCTGGTTTCAGTTCTAATGGGTCTGTTCTGGTTTCAGTTCGAATGGTTCTATTCTGGTTTCAGTTCTAATGGGTCTGTTCTGGTTTCTGTTCTAATGGTTCTGTTCTGGTTTCTGTTCTAATGGGTCTGTTCTGGTTTCAGTTCTAATGGTTCTGTTCTGGTTTCAGTTTTAATGGTTCTGTTCTGGTTTCTGTTCTAATGGTTCTGTTCTGGTTTCAGTTCTAATGGGTCTGTTCTGGTTTCTGTTCTAATGGTTCTGTTCTGGTTTCAGTTCTAATGGTTCTGTTCTGGTTTCTGTTCTAATGGTTCTGTTCTGGTTTCTGTTCTAATGGTTCTGTTCTGGTTTCAGTTCTAATGGGTCTGTTCTGGTTTCAGTTCTAATGGTTCTGTTCTGGTTTCTGTTCTAATGGTTCTGTTCTGGTTTCAGTTCGAATGGTTCTGTTCTGGTTTCAGTTCTAATGGTTCTGTTCTGGTTTCTGTTCTAATGGTTCTGTTCTGGTTTCAGTTCGAATGGTTCTATTCTGGTTTCAGTTCTAATTGGTCTGTTCTGGTTTCTGTTCTAATGGTTCTGTTCTGGTTTCTGTTCTAATGGTTCTGTTGAGGTTTCAGTTCTAATGGGTCTGTTCTGGTTTCTGTTCTAATGGTTCTGTTCTGGTTTCTGTTCTAATGGTTCTGTTCTGGTTTCAGTTCGAATGGTTCTATTCTGGTTTCAGTTCTAATGGGTCTGTTCTGGTTTCTGTTCTAATGGTTCTGTTCTGGTTTCTGTTCTAATGGTTCTGTTCTGGTTTCTGTTCTAATGGGTCTGTTCTGGTTTCTGTTCTAATGGTTCTGTTCTGGTTTCTGTTCTAATGGGTCTGTTCTGGTTTCAGTTCGAATGGTTCTATTCTGGTTTCAGTTCTAATGGGTCTGTTCTGGTTTCTGTTCTAATGGTTCTGTTCTGGTTTCTGTTCTAATGGTTCTGTTCTGGTTTCAATACTAATGGTTCTGTTCTGGTTTCTGTTCTAATGGTTCTGTTCTGGTTTCTGTTCTAATGGGTCTGTTCTGGTTTCAGTTCGAATGGTTCTATTCTGGTTTCAGTTCTAATGGGTCTGTTCTGGTTTCTGTTCTAATGGTTCTGTTCTGGTTTCTGTTCTAATGGTTCTGTTCTGGTTTCAATACTAATGGTTCTGTTCTGGTTTCTGTTCTAATGGTTCTGTTCTGGTTTCTGTTCTAATGGTTCTGTTCTGGTTTCTGTTCTAATGGTTCTATTCTGGTTTCAGTTCTAATGGGTCTGTTTGGTTTCTGTCTCCTCAGTGTTGAAGCTGTTGAAGATGGCAACAGGGATGAGAGCTCTACTAGACACTGTGGTTCAGGCCCTGCCTCAGGTAACTATAATACTAATGTAATACTGTAGTAGTACTATAGTAATACTGTTGATAGTAATATAATACTGTTGTAGTACTATAGTAATAATGTTGAAGATGGCAACAGGGATGAGAGCTCTACTAGACACTGTGGTTCAGGCCCTGCCTCAGGTAACTATAATACTAATGTAATACTGTAGTAGTACTATAGTAATACTGTTGATACTAATATAATACTGTAGTAGTACTATAGTAATACTGTTGAAGATCTGTTTGGGGTGTTATAATAATCTGTCTGGGTGTTATAATAATCTGTCTGGGTGTTATAGTAATCTGTCTGGGTGTCATAATAATCTGTCTGTGTGTTATAATAATCTGGCTGGTTGTTATAATAATCTGACTGGGTGTTATAATAATCTGGCTGGGTGTTATAATAATCTGTCTGGGTGTTATTATAATCTGTCTGGGTGTTATAATAATCTGACTGGGTGTTATTGTAATCTGTCTGGGTGTTATACTAATCTGGCTGGGTGTTATACTAATCTGTCTGGGTGTTATACTAATCTGGCTGGGTGTTATAATCTGGCTGGGTGTTATAATAATCTGTCTGGGTATTATAATAATCTGTCTGGGTGTTATAATAATCTGTCTAGGTGTTATACTAATCTGTCTGGGTATTATAATAATCTGTCTGGGTGTTATAATAATCTGGCTGGGTGTTATAATAATCTGGCTGGGTGTTATAATAATCTGGCTGGGTGTTATAATAATCTGGCTGGGTGTTATAATAATCTGTCTGGGTGTTATAATAATCTGGCTAGGTGTTATACTAATCTGTCTGGGTATTATAGTAATCTGTCTGGGTGTTATAATAATCTGGCTAGGTGTTATACTAATCTGACTGGGTGTTATAATAATCTGTCTGGGTATTATAATAATCTGTCTGGGTGTTATAATAATCTGGCTGGGTGTTATAATAATCTGGCTGGGTGTTATAATAATCTGTCTGGGTATTATAATAATCTGTCTGGGTGTTATAATAATCTGGCTGGGTGTTATAATAATCTGGCTAGGTGTTATAATAATCTGACTGGGTGTTATACTAATCTGTCTGGGTGTTATAATAATCTGTCTGGGTGTTATAATAATCTGGCTGGGTGTTATACTAATCTGTCTGGGTGTTATAATAATCTGGCTGGGTGTTATACTAATCTGTCTGGGTGTTATAATAATCTGTCTGGGTATTATAATAATCTGTCTGGGTGTTATAATAATCTGTCTGGGTGTTATAATAATCTGTCTGGGTATTATAATAATCTGTCTGGGTGTTATAATAATCTGGCTGGGTGTTATACTAATCTGGCTAGGTGTTATAATAATCTGGCTAGGTGTTATACTAATCTGGCTGGGTGTTATAATAATCTGGCTAGGTGTTATACTAATCTGTCTGGGTGTTATAATAATCTGTCTGGGTATTATAATAATCTGTCTGGGTGTTATACTAATCTGTCTGGGTATTATAATAATCTGTCTGGGTGTTATAATAATCTGTCTGGGTGTTATAATAATCTGTCTGGGTATTATAATAATCTGTCTGGGTGTTATAATAATCTGGCTGGGTGTTATACTAATCTGGCTAGGTGTTATAATAATCTGGCTAGGTGTTATACTAATCTGGCTGGGTGTTATAATAATCTGGCTAGGTGTTATACTAATCTGTCTGGGTGTTATAATAATCTGTCTGGGTATTATAATAATCTGTCTGGGTGTTATACTAATCTGGCTGGGTGTTATAATAATCTGTCTGGGTGTTATAATAATCTGTCTGGGTGTTATACTAATCTGGCTGGGTATTATAATAATCTGACTGGGTATATTATTCTATCCTCCATTATAATATATTCTGTGTCTCTAGGTGGGGAATCTGGGTGGGTGTTATAATAATCTGACTGGGTATATTATTCTATCCTCCATTATAATATATTCTGTGTCTCTAGGTGGGGAATCTGGGTGGGTGTTATAATAATCTGGCTGGGTATATTATTCTATCCTCCATTATAATATATTCTGTGTCTCTAGGTGGGGAATCTGGGTGGGTGTTATAATAATCTGGCTGGGTATATTATTCTATCCTCCATTATAATATATTCTGTGTCTCTAGGTGGGGAATCTGGCTGTGTGTTATAATAATCTGACTGGGTATATTATTCTATCCTCCATTATAATATATTCTGTGTCTCTAGGTGGGGAATCTGGGTGGGTGTTATAATAATCTGACTGGGTATATTATTCTATCCTCCACTATAATATATTCTGTGTCTCTAGGTGGGGAATCTGGGTGGGTGTTATAATAATCTGGCTGGGTGTTTTAATAATCTGTCTGGGTGTTATAATAATCTGACTGGGTGTTATAATCTGGCTGGGTGTTATAATAATCTGTCTGGGTGTTATACTAATCTGTCTGGGTGTTATAATAATCTGTCTGGGTGTTATAATAATCTGTCTGGGTGTTATAATAATCTGTCTGGGTGTTATAATAATCTGTCTGGGTATTATAATAATCTGTCTGGGTGTTATAATAATCTGGCTGGGTGTTATAATCTGGCTGGGTGTTATAATAATCTGTCTGGGTGTTATAATAATCTGTCTGGGTATTATAATAATCTGTCTGGGTGTTATAATAATCTGTCTGGGTGTTATAATAATCTGTCTAGGTGTTATAATAATCTGGCTGGGTATTATAATAATCTGACTGGGTATATTATTCTATCCTCCATTATAATATATTCTGTGTCTCTAGGTGGGGAATCTGGGTGGGTGTTATAATAATCTGACTGGGTATATTATTCTATCCTCCATTATAATATATTCTGTGTCTCTAGGTGGGGAATCTGGGTGGGTGTTATAATAATCTGGCTGGGTATATTATTCTATCCTCCATTATAATATATTCTGTGTCTCTAGGTGGGGAATCTGGGTGGGTGTTATAATAATCTGACTGGGTATATTATTCTATCCTCCATTATAATATATTCTGTGTCTCTAGGTGGGGAATCTGGGTGGGTGTTATACTAATCTGACTGGGTATATTATTCTATCCTCCATTATAATATATTCTGTGTCTCTAGGTGGGGAATCTGGGTGGGTGTTATAATAATCTGACTGGGTATATTATTCTATCCTCCATTATAATATATTCTGTGTCTCTAGGTGGGGAATCTGGGTGGGTGTTATAATAATCTGGCTGGGTATATTATTCTATCCTCCATTATAATATATTCTGTGTCTCTAGGTGGGGAATCTGGGTGGGTGTTATAATAATCTGACTGGGTATATTATTCTATCCTCCATTATAATATATTCTGTGTCTCTAGGTGGGGAATCTGGGTGGGTGTTATAATAATCTGACTGGGTATATTATTCTATCCTCCATTATAATATATTCTGTGTCTCTAGGTGGGGAATCTGGGTGGGTGTTATAATAATCTGACTGGGTATATTATTCTATCCTCCATTATAATATATTCTGTGTCTCTAGGTGGGGAATCTGGGTGGGTGTTATAATAATCTGACTGGGTATATTATTCTATCCTCCATTATAATATATTCTGTGTCTCTAGGTGGGGAATCTGGGTGGGTGTTATAATAATCTGACTGGGTATATTATTCTATCCTCCATTATAATATATTCTGTGTCTCTAGGTGGGGAATCTGGGTGGGTGTTATAATAATCTGACTGGGTATATTATTCTATCCTCCATTATAATATATTCTGTGTCTCTAGGTGGGGAATCTGGGTGGGTGTTATAATAATCTGACTGGGTATATTATTCTATCCTCCATTATAATATATTCTGTGTCTCTAGGTGGGGAATCTGGGTGGGTGTTATAATAATCTGACTGGGTATATTATTCTATCCTCCATTATAATATATTCTGTGTCTCTAGGTGGGGAATCTGGGTCTGCTCTTCATGTTGCTGTTCTTCATCTATGCAGCACTGGGAGTGGAGCTGTTTGGGAAACTGGGTCAGTCACAGTGCTGTGAGTGTGTGAGTGTGTTTCATTTACGCTGATGAGCTGTTGAGTTGATTTCCCTGAAATTAATTACGTCTTCCTTCTCCTATTTTCTCTCTTTTTTTCTCCCCCTCTCTCTCTTTCTCTCTTTCTCTGTCTCTTTCTTTTTCTCCCTCCCTCCCTCCCTCCCTCCCTCCCTCCCTCCCTCCCTCCCTCCCTCCCTCCCTCCCTCCCTCCCTCCCTCCCTCCCTCCCTCCCTCCCTCCCTCCCTCCCTCCCTCCCTCTCTACCCACTTCTGTTTCACTCCCTCCCCTCTCTTCCCCTCTCTCTCTCCCTCACTCTCTCCCCCTCTCTTTTCTCCTCCCTCCCTCACACCCCCTTCCATCTCTCTCTCTATATATCACCCCACTACCCCCCTTCATGTGTTCTCTGTGCTTATAGAGTGTTCCGAGGAGAACCCGTGTGAGGGTCTGAGTCGTCACGCCACGTTCCAGAACTTTGGCATGGCGTTCCTCACCTTGTTCCGCGTTTCCACCGGTGACAACTGGAATGGAATTATGAAGGTAAACTACCCAATCAGAGAGTGATAGTCAACCAATCAGCTATGTCAGATCACAGCTGGGGAAACAGGGTTTAGTTGTAGACCTTGCTGCTGTTCCAGGCACAGAGGAAACCCCTCATTAATAGTAAATGAAGACTGCTACTGAATGCAGACATTCTTCTTGCTTTTACACAGGGTTCTAATCCTTCTTTACAGGTTCTAACCCGTGTGGACGTTCTAGTAAAACAAATATCTATATTTTATTTTACACTCCAATTGCAATTCTGATCTTGTCTCATCGCTGCAACTCCCCAACGGGCTCGGGAGGTGAAGGTCGAGTCATGCGTCCTCCGAAAAACATGACCCACCAAAACCACGCTTCTTAACACCGCGCCCACTTAACCCAGAAGCCGCACCAACGTGTCGGAGGGAAACACCGTTCAACTGACAACAGAAGTCAGCCTGCAGGCGCCCGGCCCGCCACAAGGAGTCGCTAGAGTGCGATGAGCCTTGTCAACCTCCCCTAAACGAAGCTGGGACAATTGTGCCCTGCCCTATGGGACTCCTGGTCACTGCTGGTTGTGACACAGCCTGGGATCAAACCCGGGTCTGTAGTGACGGTACTCAAGCACTGCGATGCACTGCCTTAGACCGCTGCGCCACTCTGGAGTCATGCGTGTGGAGCTTCTATTTAAGGCTTGGAGCTGGCATTGTTTGAAGAACACAGAACACACACACAGAAGACAGAACACACACACAGAACACAGAACACACACACAGAACAAAGAACACAGAACACACACACAGAACACAGAACACAAGACACACACACAGAACACATGCACAGAACACAGAACATACACACAGAACACAGAACAAAGAACACACACACAGAACACGCACACAGAACACAGAACACATGCACAGAACACAGAACACTGTTCCCAGATGTCTGTCAGTGGAACCTTATTCATAACCTAGTAAACCAACATGGAATGTTTTTCAAATCTACACGGAACGTTGAGGGAACAAGAGATATTTATCTGAATCGCTCATTGGAAAAAAACCATCTCCCTTTCCCCGGGCTCTGCCTGGTAATTGGCTGTTATCCAAGTCAGTCAGACACTCTGGCTCTCTGATAGACTTGGCTCTGTGTGTCTTGTGCCAACAAACTGGCTGTGGCTCAACTCAATTGCTCCACCTGGTGGTCAGGACTGGAGTTACAGCCTGAGAAACACAATACAACCTAATGCCATCATTCTACACTCTCTCCATTCTACACAAGAAGCTCTGTTGGCATGAAAAGCATGGACAATGACATTGTGTAACAGTATAAGGGTTTAGGGCCTCCTGCTCTTCAGTAAACAACAGTCCCCATTTTCTGGTGTCCTCAAGCATCTTGACAGAAACTAGAACCTCGTTGTCATACTTGAGTAAAAGTAAAGATACATTATAATAGACAAATGACTGAAGTGAAAGTCACACAGTAAAATACTACTTGGAGTAAAAGTCTAAAAGTATTTGGTTTTTTAATATACTTTAGAATCAAAAGTGAATTTAATCGCTAAAATATACCCTCTTGTTGTCTGAGCTACCTGTCCCAATAGTAGTATTCTGTTTCTCTGTCTTCGGGATGATGTGTCTTTCTCAACCCTCTTGTTGTCTGAGCTACCTGTCCCAATAGTAGTATTCTGTTTCTCTGTCTTCGGGATGATGTGTCTTTCTCAACCCTCTTGTTGTCTGAGCTACCTGTCCCAATAGTAGTATTCTGTTTCTCTGTCTTCGGGATGATGTGTCTTTCTCAACCCTCTTGTTGTCTGAGCTACCTGTCCCAATAGTAGTATTCTGTTTCTCTGTCTTCGGGATGATGTGTCTTTCTCAACCCTCTTGTTGTCTGAGCTACCTGTCCCAATAGTAGTATTCTGTTTCTCTGTCTTCGGGATGATGTGTCTTTCTCAACCCTCTTGTTGTCTGAGCTACCTGTCCCAATAGTAGTATTCTGTTTCTCTGTCTTCGGGATGATGTGTCTTTCTCAACCCTCTTGTTGTCTGAGCTACCTGTCCCAATAGTAGTATTCTGTTTCTCTGTCTTCGGGATGATGTGTCTTTCTCAACCCTCTTGTTGTCTGAGCTACCTGTCCCAATAGTAGTATTCTGTTTCTCTGTCTTCGGGATGATGTGTCTTTCTCAACCCTCTTGTTGTCTGAGCTACCTGTCCCAATAGTAGTATTCTGTTTCTCTGTCTTCGGGATGATGTGTCTTTCTCAACCCTCTTGTTGTCTGAGCTACCTGTCCCAATAGTAGTATTCTGTTTCTCTGTCTTCGGGATGATGTGTCTTTCTCAACCCTCTTGTTGTCTGAGCTACCTGTCCCAATAGTAGTATTCTGTTTCTCTGTCTTCGGGATGATGTGTCTTTCTCAACCCTCTTGTTGTCTGAGCTACCTGTCCCAATAGTAGTATTCTGTTTCTCTGTCTTCGGGATGATGTGTCTTTCTCAACCCTCTTGTTGTCTGAGCTACCTGTCCCAATAGTAGTATTCTGTTTCTCTGTCTTCGGGATGATGTGTCTTTCTCAACCCTCTTGTCGTCTGAGCTACCTGTCCCAATAGTAGTATTCTGTTTCTCTGTCTTCGGGATGATGTGTCTTTCTCAACCCTCTTGTTGTCTGAGCTACCTGTCCCAATAGTAGTATTCTGTTTCTCTGTCTTCGGGATGATGTGTCTTTCTCAACCCTCTTGTTGTCTGAGCTACCTGTCCCAATAGTAGTATTCTGTTTCTCTGTCTTCGGGATGATGTGTCTTTCTCAACCCTCTTGTTGTCTGAGCTACCTGTCCCAATAGTAGTATTCTGTTTCTCTGTCTTCGGGATGATGTGTCTTTCTCAACCCTCTTGTTGTCTGAGCTACCTGTCCCAATAGTAGTATTCTGTTTCTCTGTCTTTGGGATGATGTGTCTTTCTCAACCCTCTTGTTGTCTGAGCTACCTGTCCCAATAGTAGTATTCTGTTTCTCTGTCTTCGGGATGATGTGTCTTTCTCAACCCTCTTGTTGTCTGAGCTACCTGTCCCAATAGTAGTATTCTGTTTCTCTGTCTTCGGGATGATGTGTCTTTCTCAACCCTCTTGTTGTCTGAGCTACCTGTCCCAATAGTAGTATTCTGTTTCTCTGTCTTCGGGATGATGTGTCTTTCTCAACCCTCTTGTTGTCTGAGCTACCTGTCCCAATAGTAGTATTCTGTTTCTCTGTCTTCGGGATGATGTGTCTTTCTCAACCCTCTTGTTGTCTGAGCTACCTGTCCCAATAGTAGTATTCTGTTTCTCTGTCTTCGGGATGATGTGTCTTTCTCAACCCTCTTGTTGTCTGAGCTACCTGTCCCAATAGTAGTATTCTGTTTCTCTGTCTTCGGGATGATGTGTCTTTCTCAACCCTCTTGTTGTCTGAGCTACCTGTCCCAATAGTAGTATTCTGTTTCTCTGTCTTCGGGATGATGTGTCTTTCTCAACCCTCTTGTTGTCTGAGCTACCTGTCCCAATAGTAGTATTCTGTTTCTCTGTCTTCGGGATGATGTGTCTTTCTCAACCCTCTTGTTGTCTGAGCTACCTGTCCCAATAGTAGTATTCTGTTTCTCTGTCTTCGGGATGATGTGTCTTTCTCAACCCTCTTGTTGTCTGAGCTACCTGTCCCAATAGTAGTATTCTGTTTCTCTGTCTTCGGGATGATGTGTCTTTCTCAACCCTCTTGTCGTCTGAGCTACCTGTCCCAATAGTAGTATTCTGTTTCTCTGTCTTCGGGATGATGTGTCTTTCTCAACCCTCTTGTTGTCTGAGCTACCTGTCCCAATAGTAGTATTCTGTTTCTCTGTCTTCGGGATGATGTGTCTTTCTCAACCCTCTTGTTGTCTGAGCTACCTGTCCCAATAGTAGTATTCTGTTTCTCTGTCTTCGGGATGATGTGTCTTTCTCAACCCTCTTGTTGTCTGAGCTACCTGTCCCAATAGTAGTATTCTGTTTCTCTGTCTTCGGGATGATGTGTCTTTCTCAACCCTCTTGTTGTCTGAGCTACCTGTCCCAATAGTAGTATTCTGTTTCTCTGTCTTTGGGATGATGTGTCTTTCTCAACCCTCTTGTTGTCTGAGCTACCTGTCCCAATAGTAGTATTCTGTTTCTCTGTCTTCGGGATGATGTGTCTTTCTCAACCCTCTTGTTGTCTGAGCTACCTGTCCCAATAGTAGTATTCTGTTTCTCTGTCTTCGGGATGATGTGTCTTTCTCAACCCTCTTGTCGTCTGAGCTACCTGTCCCAATAGTAGTATTCTGTTGCTCTGTCTTCGGGATGATGTGTCTTTCTCAACCCTCTTGTTGTCTGAGCTACCTGTCCCAATAGTATCATCCCTCTGTCCCCTCAGGACACGCTGCGGGACTGTCGTCCAGAGGACCGCTCCTGTCTGTCCTACCTTCCTCTGGTTTCTCCGGTCTACTTCGTGACCTTCGTCCTGACGGCCCAGTTCGTGCTGGTCAACGTGGTGGTGGCGGTGTTGATGAAACACCTGGAGGAGAGCAACAAGGAGGCACAGGAGGAGGCAGAGGAGGAGGCCAAGGAGGAGGAGGCGCGTCAGGAGGAGGCCAGGCAACAGGAGGCCAGGCAAGAGGATGCGCGACAGGAGGCCATCTGTCCCTTTAGCAACGCCACAGTGGGCGGCGTGGAATCATCTGGACAGGTATGGAGATGGATCACCTGTAGGTGGACCTAACCACAGATCTAGGGTCAGATCAGCTTCACATCAGTCCTTAACTGTCAGGGGGGGGGGACCTAACCACAGATCTAGGGTCAGATCAGCTTCCCGTCAGTCCTTAACTGGGGGACCTAACCACAGATCTAGGGTCAGATCAGCTTCACATCAGTCCTGTCAGGGGGGGGGACCTAACCACAGATCTAGGGTCAGATCAGCTTCACATCAGTCCTGTCAGGGGGGGGGACCTAACCACAGATCTAGGGTCAGATCAGCTTCACATCAGTCCTGTCAGGGGGGGGGGGGACGTAACCACAGATCTAGGGTCAGATCAGCTCCCCATCAGTCCTTAACTGTCAGGGGGGGGAGGGGGACGTAACCACAGATCTAGGGTCAGATCAGCTTCCCATCAGTCCTGTCAGGGGGGGGGGGGACCTAACCACAGATCTAGGGTCAGATCAGCTTCCCATCAGTACTGTCAGGGGGGGGGGACCTAACCACAGATCTAGGGTCAGATCAGCCAGTCCTGTCAGGGGGGGGGGGGGGGGGGACCTAACCACAGATCCAGGGTCAGATCAGCTTCCCAGGGTTAGACTCTATACCCTTCTCATACTGAGGATAAATACAGGCCTGTAATTCCCAGGGTTAGACTCTATACCCTTCTCATACTGAGGATAAATACAGGCCTGTAATTCCCAGGGTTAGACTCTATACCCTTCTCATACTGAGGATAAATACAGGCCTGTAATTCCCAGGGTTAGACTCTATACCCTTCTCATACTGAGGATAAATACAGGCCTGTAATTCCCAGGGTTAGACTCTATACCCTTCTCATACTGAGGATAAATACAGGCCTGTAATTCCCAGGGTTAGACTCTATACCCTTCTCATACTGAGGATAAATACAGGCCTGTAATTCCCAGGGTTAGACTCTATACCCTTCTCATACTGAGGATAAATACAGGCCTGTAATTCCCAGGGTTAGACTCTATACCCTTCTCATACTGAGGATAAATACAGGCCTGTAATTCCCAGGGTCAGACTCTCTACCCTTCTCATACTGAGGATAAATACAGGCCTGTAATTCCCAGGGTTAGACTCTCTACCCTTCTCATGCTGAGGATAAATATAGGCCTGTAATTCCCTGGGTCAGACTCTCTACCCTTCTCATACTGAGGATAAATACAGGCCTATAATTCCCAGGGCCAGACTCTAATCCCCTTCTTGCCAATTTGCTCAGCAGAATCTCTGAGAAACCTTGCAGGAATAATATCCAGGTCTGTGGCTTTTGGAGCATCTAAACTCTGCCAGCATATTGACTACTTCGGCTGTTGCGACCTTTGCAGAAAGAAAAAGAGTTTGGCTGAAACCCTAAATCGATATAATATTTCTTGACTTGGTCGTTTCCGTACAAACCAGAACTGGTCGACAGCTTGTTGGTGACAGAAGTTTAAAAAGGAGTTGAATTTATTAGCAACCTCTGCTTTTCATATACCATCTCCCCTCTGACGTTCAGTCAAATACTGTTTTAGTTTGGTTTTGGTTGTACTACTGCAGCCTAGTTGGTGGTGGTACTACTGCAGCCTAGTTGGTGGTGGTGGTACTACTGCAGCCTAGTTGGTGGTAGTACTACTGCAGCCTAGTTGGTGGTGGTACTACTGCAGCCTAGTTGGTGGTGGTACTACTGCAGCCTAGTTGGTGGTGGTACTACTGCAGCCTAGTTGGTGGTGGTACTACTGCAGCCTAGTTGGTGGTTGTGGTACTACTGCAGCCTAGTTGGTGGTTGTGGTACTACTGCAGCCTAGTTGGTGGTGGTACTACTGCAGCCTAGTTGGTGGTGGTGGTACTACTACAGTCTAGTTGGTGGTGGTGGTACTACTGCAGCCTAGTTGGTGGTGGTGGTACTACTGCAGCCTAGTTGGTGGTGGTGGTACTACTGCAGCCTAGTTGGTGGTGGTGGTGGTACTACTGCAGCCTAGTTGGTGGTGGTGGTACTACTGCAGCCTAGTTGGTGGTGGTATTACTGCAGCCTAGTTGGTGGTGGTACTACTGCAGCCTAGTTGGTGGTTGTGGTACTACTGCAGCCTAGTTGGTGGTTGTGGTACTACTGCAGCCTAGTTGGTGGTGGTGGTACTACTGCAGCCTAGTTGGTGGTGGTACTACTGCAGCCTAGTTGGTGGTGGTACTACTGCAGCCTAGTTGGTGGTGGTGGTACTACTGCAGCCTAGTTGGTGGTGGTGGTACTACTGCAGCCTAGTTGGTGGTAGTGGTACTACTGCAGCCTAGTTGGTGGTGGTACTACTGCAGCCTAGTTGGTGGTGGTACTACTGCAGCCTAGTTGGTGGTGGTAGTACTACTGCAGCCTAGTTGGTGGTGGTACTACTGCAGCCTAGTTGGTGGTGGTGGTACTACTGCAGCCTAGTTGGTGGTGGTGGTACTACTACAGCCTAGTTGGTGGTGGTGGTACTACTACAGCCTAGTTGGTGGTGGTACTACTGCAGCCTAGTTGGTGGTGGTGGTACTACTGCAGCCTAGTTGGTGGTGGTGGTACTACTGCAGCCTAGTTGGTGGTGGTACTACTGCAGCCTAGTTGGTGGTGGTACTACTGCAGCCTAGTTGGTGGTGGTGGTACTACTGCAGCCTAGTTGGTGGTGGTGGTACTACTGCAGCCTAGTTGGTGGTGGTAGTACTACTGCAGCCTAGTTGGGTGGTGGTGGTACTACTGCAGCCTAGTTGGTGGTGTGGTGGTGGTGGTACTACTGCAGCCTAGTTGGTGGTGGTACTACTGCAGCCTAGTTGGTGGTGGTACTACTGCAGCCTAGTTGGTGGTGGTACTACTGTAGCCTAGTTGGTGGTGGTGGTACTACTGCAGCCTAGTTGGTGGTGGTGGTACTACTGCAGCCTAGTTGGTGGTAGTGGTACTACTGCAGCCTAGTTGGTGGTGGTACTACTGCAGCCTAGTTGGTGTGGTACTACTGCAGCCTAGTTGGTGGTGGTAGTACTACTGCAGCCTAGTTGGTGGTGGTACTACTGCAGCCTAGTTGGTGGTGGTGGTACTACTGCAGCCTAGTTGGTGGTGGTGGTACTACTACAGCCTAGTTGGTGGTGGTGGTACTACTACAGCCTAGTTGGTGGTGGTGGTACTACTACAGCCTAGTTGGTGGTGGTGGTACTACTACAGCCTAGTTGGTGGTGGTGGTACTACTACAGCCTAGTTGGTGGTGGTGGTACTACTACAGCCTAGTTGGTGGTGGTACTACTGCAGCCTAGTTGGTGGTGGTGGTACTACTGCAGCCTAGTTGGTGGTGGTGGTACTACTGCAGCCTAGTTGGTGGTGGTACTACTGCAGCCTAGTTGGTGGTGGTACTACTGCAGCCTAGTTGGTGGTGGTGGTACTACTGCAGCCTAGTTGGTGGTGGTGGTACTACTGCAGCCTAGTTGGTGGTGGTGGTACTACTGCAGCCTAGTTGGTGGTGGTGGTGGTGGTACTACTGCAGCCTAGTTGGTGGTGGTACTACTGCAGCCTAGTTGGTGGTGGTGGTGGTACTACTGCAGCCTAGTTGGTGGTGGCGGTGGTGGTGGTACTACTGCAGCCTAGTTGGTGGTGGTGGTGGTGGTACTACTGCAGCCTAGTTGGTGGTGGTGGTGGTGGTACTACTGCAGCCTAGTTGGTGGTGGTGGTGGTGGTGGTGGTACTACTGCAGCCTAGTTGGTGGTGGTGGTGGTGGTGGTGGTGGTACTACTGCAGCATAGTTGGTGGTGGTGGTGGTGGTGGTGGTACTACTGCAGCCTAGTTGGTGGTGGTGGTACTACTGCAGCCTAGTTGTTGTTGGTGGTGGTGGTGGTGGTGGTACTACTGCAGCCTAGTTGTTGGTGGTGGTGGTGGTGGTGGTGGTGGTAGTGACGACGACGACGATGGTGACAGTGATGACGGTACTGACGGTGATGATTGCTATGGACCGGTACGGTCCCGTGTGGCTCAGTTTGCTAGAGCCAAGGCACTTACGACTCCAGGGTTGTGGTTTTGATTCCCTTGGGGTGGTACAGCATGAAAATGTATCCACTCACTCCTGTAAGTCGCTGTGGATAAGAGAATCTGCTAAATGACTAAAAGTTTAATAAGATGAGGAAGATGACGTTCATGGTCGTGTTTTTGCCCCAGGTTGTGGAAGAAGAGCGTTGTCGTGGTAGCCTGCTGACCGCGGGCCGGCCGTCTCTGTCTCGTATGATGTCTCTGCCTAGCGACAGCTACATGCTCCGCCCCCTACAGCCTCTCGGACACACCCGCTACCCTCCCATTGGCCACGACACCTACAAGGGATGCGGTTTCTCAGGTAACCATCCCTCAGAGTTCTAGAGTTCTGTCTCTGCTTGGTCCCAGTGTTCTATCTCTCAGTGTTCTATCTCTCAGTGTTCGATCTCTCAGAGTTATAGGTCTCAGAGTTATAGGTCTCAGAGTTATAGGTCTCAGAGTTATAGGTCTCAGAGTTATAGGTCTCAGAGTTATAGATCTCAGAGTTATAGGTCTCAGAGTTATAGGTCTCAGAGTTATAGGTCTCAGAGTTATATGTCTCAGAGTTATAGGTCTCAGAGTTATAGGTCTCAGAGTTATAGATCTCAGAGTTATAGGTCTCAGAGTTATAGGTCTCTGAGTTATAGGTCTCTGAGTTATAGGTCTCAGAGTTATAGGTCTCAGAGTTATAGGTCTCAGAGTTATAGGTCTCTGAGTTATAGGTCTCTGAGTTCTGTCTCGGCTTAGTCCCAGTGTTCTATCTCTCAGTGTTCTAGGTCTCAGTGTTCGATCTCTCAGTGTTCTATCTCTCAGAGTTCTATGTCCCAGAGTTCTATGTCCCAGAGTTCTATCTCTCAGAGTTCTAGGTCTCAGGGTTCTAGGTGTCAGGGTTCTAGGTCTCAGAGTTCTAGGTGTCAGAGTTCTTGGTCTCTCTCTCTCTCTGTCTCCTAGGTTCTGTCTACTCCATGGGTTCTAGCGGAGCAGGATCCCTACTGCAGGTCCCGGGGGCGTTACCGTCTGGAAGCCACGCATCCCTCAGCTCCAGGGGCTCCAGCTGCAGACCCACAGTCAGGCTCAGCCCCTCCCACAGCGTAGACAGACACTCCCTCTCCATGGCGAGACACACCCCCAGGAGGCCTGGCCACGTTGACAGCAGACGGGCCTCTTATATACATAGTCCATCCCACAGTATGGACACACATAGTTACAGACTCAGCCCTGCTCAGAGCATCGACAGAGACTCCTCCCGTTACCCTCGATAGACGGGCCTCTTATATCCACAGCACCTCCCACAGCATGGACAGTAGACACACCCCTTATTTCCACAGCCCCTGCTACAGCATGGACAGTAGACACACCCCTCGTATGGATAGACACACCCGTTATATCCACAGCCCCTCCCACAGCATGGACAGTAGACACACCCCTCATATGGATAGACACACCCCTTATATCCACAGCCCATCCCACAGCATGGACAGTAGACACACCCTTTATATCCACAGCCCCTCCCACAGCATGGACAGTAGACACACCCCTTATGTCAGTAGCCCCGCACACAGCATCAATAGACACACCCCTCATAACAATAGACACACCTCTTATATGAGTAGCCCATCCCACAGCATGGACAGACAGCCGGGACCCAGCTCCTCCCTCAGTGCGAGAAGACAGCTGAGGAGACAGGTATGTAGACTGCAGCTTTTACCCAGGTAGCACATTAATTTCCATTGGATGTTCTGCGAACGTCTGTTTTTGGAGCCTTGCATGCAAGTTGTTAGAATGTTTTGTGTTAGCTGGGAACTTTACAGTCCAGGCCAGATCGAGTTGTTAGAATGTTTTGTGCTAGCTGGAAACTTTACAGTCCAGGCCAGATCAAGTTGCTATAATGTTTTGTGTTAGCTGGGAACTTTACAGTCCAGGCCAGATCGAGTTGTTGAATGTTCTGTGCTAGCTGGGAACTTTACAGTCCAGACCAGATCGAGTTGTTGAATGTTTTGTGCTAGCTGGGAACTTTACAGTCCTGGCCAGATCGAGGTGTTGAATGTTTTGTGTTAGCTGGGAACTTTACAGTCCAGGCCATATTGAGTTGTTGAATGTTTTGTGTTAGCTGGGAACTTTACAGTCCAGGCCAGATCGAGTTGTTGAATGTTTTGTGTTAGCTGGGAACTTTACAGTCCAGGCCATATTTAAATTTCATTCACCTTCAACTGTCATTAATTTAATGTTCAAACATTGTGTTCAAAACAGTCCCAGTGACCTCTGACCCTCTGTTTCCTGTCTCTCCTTCCTACTTCCTGTCTGTTCGTAGGAGGCGGTGCGTTGTGACTCTGAGGACCTGAGCTGCAGTTCCACCGACGATCTGCGGGGGAGCTCTGTCGACGGCACCCACCTCACCGTACCCAGCATGCACCTCTCACCGCTACCCAGCCTGCCCCCTGGTGGTAACACACACCTGGACGTACACCACCCCTCCTCGCCGTCCCGTGCCCCCCGAGGACGCACCTCCAGCGCACACACACTCCGCCACACACACACCGTACACACACTGCGTCACA
>NW_022261978.1:15481412-15496412 GCF_002021735.2 Oncorhynchus kisutch | reverse complement strand
GGGCGTTGTCGTGGTAACCGGCGCTGTCGTCGAGCTGATCGGTGAAGAGGCTGAAGTTTTGGAACAGGTTGATGAATGTCTGGAGAGCAAGCGCCGTCAGGCCAGCCTGGAGTCAGAGGTCAGAGGTTAGAGGTCAGAGGTGTTCATTATTAAAGCAGAAGTCAAGGTAACTATAGTAACTTAGAAGTAAGAGCTGAAGTCAACCAGCTTCCTAGCTAAAAACAGCAGCCTGGAGTCAGAGGTTAGGTGTCAGAGGTTAGGTGTTAGAGCTTCCTAGCTAAAAACAGCAGCCTGGAGTCAGAGGTTAGGTGTCAGAGGTTAGGTGTTAGAGCTTCCTAGCTAAAAACAGCAGCCTGGAGTCAGAGGTTAGGTTGTTAGAGCTTCCTAGCTAAAAACAGCAGCCTGGAGTCAGAGGTTAGGTGTCAGAGGTTAGGTGTTAGAGCTTCCTAGCTAAAAACAGCAGCCTGGAGTCAGAGGTTAGGTGTTAGAGGTTAGGTGTTAGAGCTTCCTAGCTAAAAACAGCAGCCTGGAGTCAGAGGTTAGGTGTCAGAGGTTAGGTGTTAGAGCTTCCTAGCTAAAAACAGCAGCCTGGAGTCAGAGGTTAGGTGTTAGAGCTTCCTAGCTAAAAACAGGAGTTTCTCTTAGGTAAGGGACAGCATTCCCTCCTCAGATTGTCACTCTAGACACAACAACATAATTAACAAAAACAACAAAAACAAGTCACAACTCCTGCAGCTCTGGTCTGTACATAGTCAACGGTCGGCTTCGAGGGGCCTCCTACGGTAGGTACACCTACAGCTCTGTTACATCCTGGGTCTGTACATAGTCAACGGTCGGCTTCGAGGGGCCTCCTACGGTAGGTACACCTACAGCTCTGTTACATCCTGGGTCTGTACATAGTCAACGGTCGGCTTCGAGGGGCCTCCTACGGTAGGTACACCTACAGCTCTGTTACATCCTGGGTCTGTACATAGTCAACGGTCGGCTTCGAGGGGCCTCCTACGGTAGGTACACCTACAGCTCATCCCTTGGCAGTAGTACTGTAGACTAGTTTATCACTGACCTCAACCCAGAGTCTCTCAGAGCGTTCACAGTCAGTCCATTGACACCCTTATCAGACCACAGTCAGCCCACTGACACCCCTATCAGACCACAGTCAGCCCACCCCTATCAGACCACAGTCAGCCCACTGTCACCCCTATCAGACCACAGTCAGTCCACTGACACCCCTATCAGTTCACAGTCAGCCCACTGACACCCCTATCAGACCACAGTCAGCCCACCCCTATCAGACCACAGTCAGCCCCACTGACTCCCCTATCAGACCACAGTCAGCCCACTGACTCCCCTATCAGACCACAGTCAGCCCACTGACTCCCCTATCAGACCACAGTCAGCCCACTGACTCCCCTATCAGACCACAGTCAGCCCACTGACACCCCACCCCACTGACACCCCTATCAGACCACAGTCAGCCCACTGACTCCCCTATCAGATTACAGTCAGCCTACTGACACCCCAATCAGACCACTGTCAGCCCACTGACACCCCACCCAACTGACACCCCTATCAGACCACAGTCAGCCCACTGACTCCCCTATCAGATCACAGTCAGCCCACTGACTCCCCTATCAGACCACAGTCAGCCCACTGACACCCCACCCCACTGACACCCCTATCAGACCACAGTCAGCCCACTGACTCCCCTATCAGATCACAGTCAGCCCACTGACTCCCCTATCAGACCACAGTCAGCCCACTGACACCCCACCCCACTGACACCCCTATCAGACCACAGTCAGCCCACTGACTCCCCTATCAGACCACAGTCAGCCCACTGACACCCCACCCCACTGACTCCCCTATCAGACCACAGTCAGCCCACTGACACCCCACCCCACTGACACCCCCTATCAGACCACAGTCAGCCCACTGACTCCCCTATCAGACCACAGTCAGCCCACTGACACCCCACCCCACTGACTCCCCTATCAGACCACAGTCAGCCCACTGACACCCCACCCCACTGACACCCCTATCAGATCACAGTCAGCCCACTGACACCCCTATCAGACCACAGTCAGCCCACTGACACCCCACCCCACTGACTCCCCTATCAGATCACAGTCAGCCCACTGACACCCCACACCACTGACACCCCTATCAGACCACAGTCAGCCCACTGACTCCCCTATCAGATCACAGTCAGCCCACTGACTCCCCTATCAGACCACAATCAGCCCACTGACTCCCCTATCAGATCACAGTCAGCCCACTGACTCCCCTATTTGACCACAGTCAGCCCACTGACACCCCACCCCACTGACACCCCTATCAGACCACAGTCAGCCCACTGACTCCCCTATCAGATCACAGTCAGCCCACTGACACCCCAATCAGACCACAGTCAGCCCACTGACACCCCACCCCAGTGACACCCCTATCAGACCACAGTCAGCCCACTGACTCCCCTATCAGATCACAGTCAGCCCACTGACACCCCTATCAGACCACAGTCAGCCCACTGACTCCCCTATCAGATCACAGTCAGCCCACTGACTCCCCTATCAGACCACAGTCAGCCCACTGACACCCCTATCAGACCACAGTCAGCCCACTGACTCCCCTATCAGATCACAGTCAGCCCACTGACACCCCAATCAGACCACTGACACCCCTATCAGACCACAGTCAGCCCACTGACTCCCCTATCAGATCACAGTCAGCCCACTGACACCCCACCCCACTGACACCCCTATCAGACCACAGTCAGCCCACTGACTCCCCTATCAGATCACAGTCAGCCCACTGACACCCCTATCAGACCACAGTCAGCCCACTGACTCCCCTATCAGATCACAGTCAGCCCACTGACTCCCCTATCAGACCACAGTCAGCCCACTGACACCCCTATCAGACCACAGTCAGCCCACTGACTCCCCTATCAGATCACAGTCAGCCCACTGACACCCCAATCAGACCACTGACACCCCTATCAGACCACAGTCAGCCCACTGACTCCCCTATCAGATCACAGTCAGCCCACTGACACCCCAATCAGACCACAGTCAGCCCACTGACACCCCACCCCACTGACACCCCTATCAGACCACAGTCAGCCCACTGACTCCCCTATCAGACCACAGTCAGCCCACTGACTCCCCTATCAGATCACAGTCAGCCCACTGACTCCCCTATCAGACCACAGTCAGCCCACTGACACCCCACCCCACTGACTCCCCTATCAGACCACAGTCAGCCCACTGACTCCCCTATCAGACCACAGTCAGCCCACTGACACCCCACCCCACTGACTCCCCTATCAGACCACAGTCAGCCCACTGACTCCCCTATCAGACCACAGTCAGCCCAATGACACCCCACCCCACTGACACCCCTATCAGACCACAGTCAGCCCACTGACTCCCCTATCAGATCACAGTCAGCCCACTGACTCCCCTATCAGATCACAGTCAGCCCACTGACTCCACTATCAGATCACAGTCAGCCCACTGACACCCCACCCCACTGACTCCCCTATCAGATCACAGTCAGCCCACTGACTCCCCTATCAGATCACAGTCAGCCCACTGACACCCCTATCAGACCACAGTCAGCCCACTGACTCCCCTATCAGATCACAGTCAGCCCACTGACTCCCCTATCAGACCACAGTCAGCCCACTGACACCCCACCCCACTGACACCCCTATCAGATCACAGTCAGCCCACTGACTCCCCTATCAGACCACAGTCAGCCCACTGACTCCCCTATCAGATCACAGTCAGCCCACTGACTCCCCTATCAGACCACAGTCAGCCCACTGACACCCCACCCCACTGACACCCCTATCAGACCACAGTCAGCCCACTGACACGCCTATCAGACCACAGTCAGCCTACTGACACGCCTATCAGACCACAGTCAGCCTACTGACACGCCTATCAGATCACAGTCAGCCCACTGACTCCCCTATCAGATCACAGTCAGCCCACTGCCACCCCTATCAGATCACAGTCAGCCCACTGACTCCCCTATCAGATCACAGTCAGCCCACTGACTCCCCTATCAGACCACAGTCAGCCCACTGACTCCCCTATCAGACCACAGTCAGCCCACTGACACCCCACCCCACTGACTCCCCTATCAGACCACAGTCAGCCCACTGACACCCCTATCAGACCACAGTCAGCCCACTGACTCCCCTATCAGACCACAGTCAGCCCACTGACTCCCCTATCAGACCACAGTCAGCCCACTGACTCCCCTATCAGACCACAGTCAGCCCACTGACTCCCCTATCAGATCACAGTCAGCCCACTGACTCCCCTATCAGATCACAGTCAGCCCACTGACTCCCCTATCAGACCACAGTCAGCCCACTGACACCCCTATCAGATCACAGTCAGCCCACTGACACCCCTATCAGATCACAGTCAGCCCACTGACACCCCTATCAGACCACAGTCAGCCCACTGACACCCCTATCAGACCACAGTCAGCCCACTGACTCCCCTATCAGACCACAGTCAGCCCACTGACACCCCTACCAGATCGCAGTCAGCCCACTGACACCCCACCCCACTGACTCCCCTATCAGATCACAGTCAGCCCACTGACACCCCTATCAGACCACAGTCAGCCCACTGACTCCCCTATCAGACCACAGTCAGCCCACTGACTCCCCTATCAGACCACAGTCAGCCCACTGACTCCCCTATCAGACCACAGTCAGCCCACTGACACCCCTATCAGACCACAGTCAGCCACTGACTCCCCTATCAGGACCACAGTCAGCCCACTGACTCCCCTATCAGACCACAGTCAGCCCACTGACTCCCCTATCAGATCACAGTCAGCCCACTGACACCCCACCCCACTGACTCCCCTATCAGACCACAGTCAGCCCACTGACTCCCCTATCAGACCACAGTCAGCCCACTGACTCCCCTATCAGACCACAGTCAGCCCACTGACTCCCCTATCAGATCACAGTCAGCCCACTGACTCCCCTATCAGATCACAGTCAGCCCACTGACTCCCCTATCAGACCACAGTCAGCCCACTGACACCCCACCCCACTGACTCCCCTATCAGACCACAGTCAGCCCACTGACTCCCCTATCAGATCACAGTCAGCCCACTGACACCCCTATCAGACCACAGTCAGCCCACTGACTCCCCTATCAGATCACAGTCAGCCCACTGACACCCCTATCAGACCACAGTCAGCCCACTGACACCCCACCCCACTGACACCCCTATCAGATCACAGTCAGCCCACTGACACCCCACCCCACTGACACCCCTATCAGATCACAGTCAGCCCACTGACACCCCTATCAGATCACAGTCAGCCCACTGACTCCCCTATCAGATCACAGTCAGCCCACTGACACCCCACCCCACTGACACCCCTATCAGATCACAGTCAGCCCACTGACACCCCTATCAGATCACAGTCAGCCCACTGACTCCCCTATCAGACCACAGTCAGCCCACTGACTCCACTATCAGATCACAGTCAGCCCACTGACACCCCTATCAGACCACAGTCAGCCCACTGACTCCCCTATCAGACCACAGTCAGCCCACTGACTCCCCTATCAGACCACAGTCAGCCCACTGACACCCCTATCAGATCACAGTCAGCCCACTGACACCCCTATCAGATCACAGTCAGCCCACTGACACCCCTATCAGATCACAGTCAGCCCACTGACTCCCCTATCAGATCACAGTCAGCCCACTGACTCCCCTATCAGATCACAGTCAGCCCACTGACACCCCTATCAGACCACAGTCAGCCCACTGACTCCCCACCCCACTGACTCCCCTATCAGACCACAGTCAGCCCACTGACACCCCTATCAGACCACTGACACCCCCTATCAGACCACAGTCAGCCCACTGACTCCCCACCCCACTGACTCCCCTATCAGACCACAGTCAGCCAACTGACACCCCACCCCACTGACACCCCTATCAGATCACAGTCAGCCCACTGACTCCCCTATCAGACCACAGTCAGCCCACTGACTCCCCTATCAGAATACAGTCAGCCCACTGACTCCCCAATCAGATCACAGTCAGCCCACTGACTCCCCTATCAGACCACAGTCAGCCCACTGACTCCCCTATCAGACCACAGTCAGCCCACTGACTCCCCTATCAGACCACAGTCAGCCCACTGACACCCCACCCCACTGACACCCCTATCAGATCACAGTCAGCCCACTGACTCCCCTATCAGACCACAGTCAGCCCACTGACTCCCCTATCAGATCACAGTCAGCCCACTGACTCCCCGATCAGATCACAGTCAGCCCACTGACTCCCCTATCAGATCACAGTCAGCCCACTGACTCCCCTATCAGATCACAGTCAGCCCACTGACACTCCTATCAGATCACAGTCAGCCCACTGACTCCCCTATCAGATCACAGTCAGCCCACTGACTCCCCTATCAGATCACAGTCAGCCCACGGACACCCCTATCAGACCAGTCAGCCCACTGACTCCCCTATCAGATCACAGTCAGCCCACTGACACCCCTATCAGACCACAGTCAGCCCACTGACTCCCCTATCAGACCACAGTCAGCCCACTGACTCCCCACCCCACTGACACCCCTATCAGACCACAGTCAGCCCACTGACTCCCCTATCAGACCACAGTCAGCCCACTGACTCCCCACCCCACTGACTCCCCTATCAGACCACAGTCAGCCCACTGACTCCTCACCCCACTGACACCCCTATCAGACCACAGTCAGCCCACTGACTCCCCTATCAGACCACAGTCAGCCCACTGACTCCCCACCCCACTGACTCCCCTATCAGACCACAGTCAGCCCACTGACTCCCCTATCAGACCAAAGTCAGCCCACTGACTCCCCACCCCACTGACTCCCCTATCAGACCACAGTCAGCCCACTGACTCCCCTATCAGACCACAGTCAGCCCACTGACACCCCACCCCACTGACTCCCCTATCAGACCACAGTCAGCCCACTGACTCCCCTATCAGATCACAGTCAGCCCACTGACTCCCCTATCAGATCACAGTCAGCCCACTGACTCCCCTATCAGACCACAGTCAGCCCACTGACTCCCCTATCAGATCACAGTCAGCCCACTGACTCCCCTATCAGATCACAGTCAGCCCACTGACTCCCCTATCAGACCACAGTCAGCCCACTGACTCCCACCCCACTGACTCCCCTATCAGACCACAGTCAGCCCACTGACTCCCCTATCAGACCAAAGTCAGCCCACTGACTCCCCACCCCACTGACTCCCCTATCAGACCACAGTCAGCCCACTGACTCCCCTATCAGACCACAGTCAGCCCACTGACACCCCACCCCACTGACTCCCCTATCAGACCACAGTCAGCCCACTGACTCCCCTATCAGATCACAGTCAGCCCACTGACTCCCCTATCAGATCACAGTCAGCCCACTGACTCCCCTATCAGACCACAGTCAGCCCACTGACACCCCACCCCACTGACTCCCCTATCAGACCACAGTCAGCCCACTGACTCCCCTATCAGATCACAGTCAGCCCACTGACACCCCTATCAGATCACAGTCAGCCCACTGACACCCCACCCCACTGACTCCCCTATCAGATCACAGTCAGCCCACTGACACCCCTATCAGACCACAGTCAGCCCACTGACACCCCTATCAGACCACAGTCAGCCCACTGACACGCCTATCAGACCACAGTCAGCCCACTGACACCCCTATCAGACCACAGTCAGCCCACTGACACGCCTATCAGACCACAGTCAGCCCACTGACTCCCCTATCAGACCACAGTCAGCCCACTGACACCCCTATGAGATCACAGTCAGCCCACTGACTCCCCTATCAGATTAAAGTCAGCCCACTGACTCCCCTATCAGACCACAGTCAGCCCACTGACTCCCCTATCAGACCACAGTCAGCCCACTGACACCCCACCCCACTGACTCCCCTATCAGATTACAGTCAGCCCACTGACTCCCCTATCAGATCACAGTCAGCCCACTGACTCCCCTATCAGATCACAGTCAGCCCACTGACACCCCACCCCACTGACTCCCCTATCAGACCACAGTCAGCCCACTGACTCCCCTATCAGACCACAGTCAGCCCACTGACTCCCCACCCCACTGACTCCCCTATCAGACCACAGTCAGCCCACTGACTCCCCTATCAGACCACAGTCAGCACACTGACACCCCTATCAGACCACAGTCAGCCCACTGACTCCCCTATCAGACCACAGTCAGCCCACTGACACCCCACCCCACTGACTCCCCTATCAGACCACAGTCAGCCCACTGACTCCCCTATCAGATCACAGTCAGCCCACTGACACCCCTATCAGATCACAGTCAGCCCACTGACACCCCACCCCACTGACTCCCCTATCAGATCACAGTCAGCCCACTGACACCCCTATCAGACCACAGTCAGCCCACTGACACCCCTATCAGACCACAGTCAGCCCACTGACACGCCTATCAGACCACAGTCAGCCCACTGACACCCCTATCAGACCACAGTCAGCCCACTGACACGCCTATCAGACCACAGTCAGCCCACTGACTCCCCTATCAGACCACAGTCAGCCCACTGACACCCCTATGAGATCACAGTCAGCCCACTGACTCCCCTATCAGATCAAAGTCAGCCCACTGACTCCCCTATCAGACCACAGTCAGCCCACTGACTCCCCTATCAGACCACAGTCAGCCCACTGACACCCCACCCCACTGACTCCCCTATCAGATCACAGTCAGCCCACTGACTCCCCTATCAGATCACAGTCAGCCCACTGACTCCCCTATCAGATCACAGTCAGCCCACTGACACCCCACCCCACTGACTCCCCTATCAGACCACAGTCAGCCCACTGACTCCCCTATCAGACCACAGTCAGCCCACTGACTCCCCTATCAGACCACAGTCAGCCCACTGACTCCCCACCCCACTGACTCCCCTATCAGACCACAGTCAGCCCACTGACTCCCCTATCAGACCACAGTCAGCACACTGACACCCCTATCAGACCACAGTCAGCCCACTGACTCCCCTATCAGACCACAGTCAGCCCACTGACACCCCACCCCACTGACTCCCCTATCAGACCACAGTCAGCCCACTGACTCCCCTATCAGATCACAGTCAGCCCACTGACACCCCTATCAGATCACAGTCAGCCCACTGACACCCCACCCCACTGACTCCCCTATCAGATCACAGTCAGCCCACTGACACCCCTATCAGACCACAGTCAGCCCACTGACACCCCTATCAGACCACAGTCAGCCCACTGACACGCCTATCAGACCACAGTCAGCCCACTGACACCCCTATCAGACCACAGTCAGCCCACTGACACGCCTATCAGACCACAGTCAGCCCACTGACTCCCCTATCAGACCACAGTCAGCCCACTGACACCCCTATGAGATCACAGTCAGCCCACTGACTCCCCTATCAGATCAAAGTCAGCCCACTGACTCCCCTATCAGACCACAGTCAGCCCACTGACTCCCCTATCAGACCACAGTCAGCCCACTGACACCCCACCCCACTGACTCCCCTATCAGATCACAGTCAGCCCACTGACTCCCCTATCAGATCACAGTCAGCCCACTGACTCCCCTATCAGATCACAGTCAGCCCACTGACACCCCACCCCACTGACTCCCCTATCAGACCACAGTCAGCCCACTGACTCCCCTATCAGACCACAGTCAGCCCACTGACTCCCCTATCAGACCACAGTCAGCCCACTGACTCCCCACCCCACTGACTCCCCTATCAGACCACAGTCAGCCCACTGACTCCCCTATCAGACCACAGTCAGCACACTGACACCCCTATCAGACCACAGTCAGCCCACTGACACCCCACCCTACTGACACCCCTATCAGACCACAGTCAGCCCACTGACTCCCCTATCAGACCACAGTCAGCCCACTGACTCCCCACCCCACTGACTCCCCTATCAGATCACAGTCAGCCCACTGACACCCCTATCAGACCACAGTCAGCCCACTGACTCCCCTATCAGATCACAGTCAGCCCACTGACACCCCTATCAGATCACAGTCAGCCCACTGACACCCCACCCCACTGACTCCCCTATCAGATCACAGTCAGCCCACTGACACCCCTATCAGACCACAGTCAGCCCACTGACACCCCTATCAGACCACAGTCAGCCCACTGACACGCCTATCAGACCACAGTCAGCCCACTGACACCCCTATCAGACCACAGTCAGCCCACTGACACGCCTATCAGACCACAGTCAGCCCACTGACTCCCCTATCAGACCACAGTCAGCCCATTGACACCCCTATGAGATCACAGTCAGCCCACTGACTCCCCTATCAGATCAAAGTCAGCCCACTGACTCCCCTATCAGACCACAGTCAGCCCACTGACTCCCCTATCAGACCACAGTCAGCCCACTGACACCCCACCCCACTGACTCCCCTATCAGATCACAGTCAGCCCACTGACTCCCCTATCAGATCACAGTCAGCCCACTGACTCCCCTATCAGATCACAGTCAGCCCACTGACACCCCACCCCACTGACTCCCCTATCAGACCACAGTCAGCCCACTGACTCCCCTATCAGACCACAGTCAGCCCACTGACTCCCCTATCAGACCACAGTCAGCCCACTGACTCCCCACCCCACTGACTCCCCTATCAGACCACAGTCAGCCCACTGACTCCCCTATCAGACCACAGTCAGCACACTGACACCCCTATCAGACCACAGTCAGCCCACTGACACCCCACCCTACTGACACCCCTATCAGACCACAGTCAGCCCACTGACTCCCCTATCAGACCACAGTCAGCCCACTGACTCCCCACCCCACTGACTCCCCTATCAGATCACAGTCAGCCCACTGACACCCCTATCAGACCACAGTCAGCCCACTGACTCCCCTATCAGATCACAGTCAGCCCACTGACACCCCTATCAGATCACAGTCAGCCCACTGACACCCCACCCCACTGACTCCCCTATCAGATCACAGTCAGCCCACTGACACCCCTATCAGACCACAGTCAGCCCACTGACACCCCTATCAGATCACAGTCAGCCCACTGACACCCCACCCCACTGACTCCCCTATCAGACCACAGTCATATATATATATATATCATATACATATACAAAATTACTTGCAAATCTTAGAATCAACTTAGAATCAACTATTAAATACTACCAGTCCCCACTGGTTTTTATTATTGGTCCCCAATAAGTATACTAGCCTGTACTAGCCTGTACTAGCCTATACTAGCCTGTACTAACCTGTACTAACCTGTACTAGCCTATACTAGCCTGTACTAGCCTTTACTAGCCTATACTAGCCTATACTAGCCTGTACTAGCCTGTACTAGCCTGTACTAGCCTGTACTAACCTGTACTAGCCTATACTAGCCTATACTAGCCTGTACTAGCCTGTACTAGCCTGTACTAACCTGTACTAGCCTATACTAGCCTGTACTAACCTGTACTAGCCTATACTAGCCTATACTAGCCTGTACTAGCCTGTACTAGCCTGTACTAACCTGTACTAGCCTATACTAGCCTGTACTAGCCTTTACTAGCCTATACTAGCCTATACTAGCCTGTACTAGCCTGTACTAGCCTGTACTAGCCTGTACTAACCTGTACTAGCCTGTACTAGCCTGTACTAGCCTATACTAGCCTGTACTAGCCTGTACTAGCCTGTACTAGCCTGTACTATCCTGTACTAGCCTTTACTAGCCTGTACTAGCCTATACTAGCCTATACTAGCCTGTACTAGCCTGTACTATCCTGTACTAGCCTTTACTAGCCTGTACTAGCCTGTACTAGCCTGTACTAGCCTATACTAGCCTGTACTAGCCTGTACTATCCTGTACTAGCCTTTACTAGCCTGTACTAGCCTATACTAGCCTGTACTAGCCTGTACTAGCCTATACTAGCCTGTACTAGCCTGTACTATCCTGTACTAACCTGTACTAGCCTATACTAACCTATACTAGCCTATACTAGCCTGTACTAGCCTACACTAACTTGTACTAGCCTATACTAGCCTATACTAGCCTATATTAGCCTGTACTATCCTGTACTAGCCTATACTAGCCTATACTAGCCTGTACTAGCCTATACTAGCCTGTACTAGCCTATACTAGCCTGTACTAGCCTATACTAGCCTGTACTAGCCTATACTAGCCTATACTAGCCTGTACTAGCCTATACTAGCCTGTACTAGCCTATACTAGCCTGTACTAGCCTGTACTATCCTGTACTAACCTGTACTAGCCTATACTAGCCTATACTAGCCTATACTAGCCTGTACTAGCCTGTACTAACCTGTACTAGCCTATACTAACCTATATAGCCTATACTAGCCTGTACTAGCCTACACTAACTTGTACTAGCCTATACTAGCCTATACTAGCCTGTACTAGCCTATACTAGCCTGTACTATCCTGTACTAGCCTATACTAGCCTATACTAGCCTGTACTAGCCTATACTAGCCTGTACTAGCCTGTACTAGCCTGTACTAGCCTATGCTAGCCTGTACTAGCCTGTACTATCCTGTACTAGCCTATACTAGCCTGTACTAGCCTGTACTAGTAACTTTGTAGGCCACATGTGCTGCACCAGAAACGCATGTCCTCTCCCTGCTTTATCATGGTCTGAACGATGTCCATAATTCCACTCCATATCATACAGTATAATACAGAATGGTGCAGCGGTCTAAGGCACTGCATCTCAGTACACTACAGGCGTCACTACAGTCCCTGGTTCGATTCCAGGCTGTATCACATCCGGCCGTGATTGGGAGTTCCATAGGGAGGCGTCGTCCGGGTTTGGGAACCCAGCGGGTTTGGGAACCCAGCGTCGTCCGGGTTTGGCCCAGGGTAGGCCGTCATTGTAAATAAGAATTTGTTCATGACTAAATAAATTGTCAAACTAGGGGCTGTTCTGGGCAGTGGTCTCTCCTTGTCCTCTGTAAACAACATGTTCTTGAGTCGGGCTATCGCTCACATAGGGATGGGTTCAACACACACACACACATTACAAGCACACATTACACACACACACACATTACACACACATTACACACACACGCACACACGCACACACATTACACACACACATTACACACACACATATTACACACACACACACATTACACACACACACATTACACACACGCACATTACACACACCCACACACATTACACACACACACATTACACACACACACACACACACACACATTACACACACATTACACACACACACACACACACACACACACACATTACACACACACACATTACACACACACACATTACACACACACACACATATTACACACACACACATTACACACACACACATTACACACACCCACACACATTACACACACACACACATTACACGCATGACCCCCCCCAGGTGTCTCTTACCCAGGTGAGGATGGAGAAGAAGCAGAAGGCAACAGCAGCCCTGGCGGCGTCGGAGCCCTGAGCCAATGGGAGCTCTTCTTCTGTCGTCTGCTGCCACTGATTGGCCAGGAAACAGAAACCCACGAACCACAGGAAGCTGGCCAGGGCTGGGGGGGGGAGCGGGACCAACAAGACAGATGGTTCAGAAAACATACCTCCTAGAGATAACATGACGTGTGTATGTGTCTGTGTGTGTGTATGTATATAATGTGTGTGTGTATGTATATAATGTGTGTGTGTGTATATAATGTGTGTGTGTATATAATGTGTGTGTATGTATATAATGTGTGTGTGTATGTATATAATGTGTGTGTGTGTATATAATGTGTGTGTATGTATATAATGTGTGTGTGTGTATATAATGTGTGTGTGTGTATATAATGTGTGTGTATATATATAATGTGTGTGTGTATGTATATAATGTGTGTGTGTGTATATAATGTGTGTGTATGTATATAATGTGTGTGTGTGTACCAGAGAAGACCATGTCGATGAGAGTTGCTCTCCTCCTGAGTCGGACACTGTGGATGGTGGGGAAGTAGATGTCTAGAACCAGGAAGCAGACGCTGCCTAGGAAACAGACCACGCCCACGGTAACGCCGTAGTTACAGGCATCGGCGTTCTTATTGAAGACGCATAGCAACCGCTCGCTGCCGATGTTCATGTAGCCTTCATTCACTATACAGCTGAACACTACCATAGAGAATACCTGGAGGAGAGAGAACTACTAGTTAACTACTATACAGCTGAACACTACCATAGAGAATACCTGGAGGAGAGAGAACTACTAGTTAATTACTATACAGCTGAACACTACCATAGAGAATACCTGGAGGAGAGAGAACTACTAGTTAATTACTATACAGCTGAACACTACCATAGAGAATACCTGGAGGAGAGAGAACTACTAGTTAATTACTATACAGCTGAACACTACCATAGAGAATACCTGGAGGAGAGAGAACTACTAGTTAATTACTATACAGCTGAACACTACCATAGAGAATACCTGGAGGAGAGAGAACTACTAGTTAATTACTATACAGCTGAACACTACCATAGAGAATACCTGGAGGAGAGAGAACTACTAGTTAATTACTATACAGCTGAACACTACCATAGAGAATACCTGGAGGAGAGAGAACTACTAGTTAATTACTATACAGCTGAACACTACCATAGAGAATACCTGGAGGAGAGAGAACTACTAGTTAATTACTATACAGCTGAACACTACCATAGAGAATACCTGGAGGAGAGAGAACTACTAGTTAATTACTATACAGCTGAACACTACCATAGAGAATACCTGGAGGAGAGAGAACTACTAGTTAATTACTATACAGCTGAACACTACCATAGAGAATACCTGGAGGAGAGAGAACTACTAGTTAATTACTATACAGCTGAACACTACCATAGAGAATACCTGGAGGAGAGAGAACTACTAGTTAATTACT
>NW_022261978.1:15468912-15476412 GCF_002021735.2 Oncorhynchus kisutch | reverse complement strand
CCTCTGTGTCATTATAAACCAGCTAGGTCAGACAACATTACCCCTCTGTGTCATTATAAACCAGCTAGGTCAGACAACATTACCCCCTGTGTCATTATAAACCAGCTAGGTCAGACAACATTACCCCCTGTGTCATTATGAACCAGCTAGGTCAGACAACATTACCCCCTGTGGCATTATAAGCCAGCTAGGTCAGACAACATTACCCCTGTGTCATTATAAACCAGCTAGGTCAGACAACATTATCCCCTGTGTCATTATAAACCAGCTAGGTCAGACAACATTACCCCCTGTGTCATTATAAACCAGCTAGGTCAGACAACATTACCCTCTGTGTCATTATAAACCAGCTAGGTCAGACAACATTACCCCCTGTGTCATTATAAACCAGCTAGGTCAGACAACATTACCCCTCTGTGTCATTATAAACTATAAACCAGCTAGGTCAGACAACATTACCCCCTGTGTCATTATAAACCAGCTAGCTCAGACTACATTACCCCCTGTATCATTAGAAACCAGCTAGGTCAGACAACATTACCCCTCTGTGTCATTATAAACTATAAACCAGCTAGGTCAGACAACATTACCCCTTGTGTCATTATAAACCAGCTAGGTCAGACAACATTACCCCTCTGTGTCATTATAAACTATAAACCAGCTAGGTCAGACAACATTACCCCCTGTGTCATTATAAACCAGCTAGGTCAGACTACATTACCCCCTGTGTCATTATAAACCAGCTAGGTCAGACAACATTACCCCTCTGTGTCATTATAAACTATAAACCAGCTAGGTCAGACAACATTACCCCCTGTGTCATTATAAACCAGCTAGGTCAGACTACATTACCCCTCTGTGTCATTATAAACCAGCTAGGTCAGACAACATTACCCCTCTGTGTCATTATAAACCAGCTAGGTCAGACACCATTACCCCCTGTGTCATTATAAACCAGCTAGGTCAGACAACATTACCCCCTGTGTCATTATAAACTATAAACCAGCTAGGTCAGACAACATTACCCCTCTGTGTCATTATAAACCAGCTAGGTCAGACAACATTACCCTCTCTGTGTCATTATAAACCAGCTAGGTCAGGCAACATTACCCCTCTGTGTCATTATAAACCAGCTAGGTCAGGCAACATTACCCCTCTGTGTCATTATAAACCAGCTAGGTCAGACAACATTATCCCCTGTGTCATTATAAACCAGCTAGGTCTGACAACATTACCCCTCTGTGTCATTATAAACCAGCTAGGTCAGACAACATTACCCCTCTGTGTCATTATAAACCAGCTAGGTCAGACAACATTACCCCCTGTGTCATTATAAACCAGCTAGGTCAGACAACATTACCCCTCTGTGTCATTATAAACTATAAACCAGCTAGGTCAGACAACATTACCCCCTGTGTCATTATAAACCAGCTAGGTCAGACAACATTACCCCTCTGTGTCATTATAAACTATAAACCAGCTAGGTCAGACAACATTACCCCCTGTGTCATTATAAACCAGCTAGGTCAGACAACATTACCCCTCTGTGTCATTATAAACCAGCTAGGTCAGACACCATTACCCCCTGTGTCATTATAAACCAGCTAGGTCAGACAACATTACCCCCTGTGTCATTATAAACAATAAACCAGCTAGGTCAGACAACATTACCCCCCTGTGTCATTATAAACCAGCTAGGTCAGACAACATTACCCCGTGTCATTATAAACCAGCTAGGTCAGACAACATTACCCTCTGTGTCATTATAAACCAGCTAGGTCAGACAACATTACCCCCTGTGTCATTATAATCCAGCTAGGTCAGACAAAATTACCCCTCTGTGTCATTATAAACCAGCTAGGTCAGACAACATTACCCCCTCTGTGTCATTATAAACCAGCTAGGGTCAGACAACATTACCCTCTGTGTCATTATAAACCAGCTAGGTCAGACAACATTACCCCCTGTGTCATTATAATTCAGCTAGGTCAGACAACATTACCCCTCTGTGTCATTATAAACCAGCTAGGTCAGACAACATTACCCCATGTGTCATTATAAACCAGCTAGGTCAGACAACATTACCCCCTGTGTCATTATAAACCAGCTAGGTCAGACAACATTACCCCTCTGTGTCATTATAAACCAGCTAGGTCAGACAACATTACCCTCTCTGTGTCATTATAAACCAGCTAGGTCAGGCAACATTACCCCTCTGTGTCATTATAAACCAGCTAGGTCAGGCAACATTACCCCTCTGTGTCATTATAAACCAGCTAGGTCAGACAACATTATCCCCTGTGTCATTATAAACCAGCTAGGTCTGACAACATTACCCCTCTGTGTCATTATAAACCAGCTAGGTCAGACAACATTACCCCTCTGTGTCATTATAAACCAGCTAGGTCAGACAACATTACCCCCTGTGTCATTATAAACCAGCTAGGTCAGACAACATTACCCCTCTGTGTCATTATAAACTATAAACCAGCTAGGTCAGACAACATTACCCCCTGTGTCATTATAAACCAGCTAGGTCAGACAACATTACCCCTCTGTGTCATTATAAACTATAAACCAGCTAGGTCAGACAACATTACCCCCTGTGTCATTATAAACCAGCTAGGTCAGACTACATTACCCCCTGTGTCCTTATAAACCAGCTAGGTCAGACAACATTACCCCTCTGTGTCATTATAAACTATAAACCAGCTAGGTCAGACAACATTACCCCCCTGTGTCATTATAAACCAGCTAGGTCAGACTACATTACCCCTCTGTGTCATTATAATCCAGCTAGGTCAGACAAAATTACCCCTCTGTGTCATTATAAACCAGCTAGGTCAGACAACATTACCCCCTGTGTCATTATAAACCAGCTAGGTCAGACAACCATTACCCCTCTGTGTCATTATAAACTATAAACCAGCTAGGTCAGACAACATTACCCCCCTGTGTCATTATAAACCAGCTAGGTCAGACAACATTACCCCCTGTGTCATTATAATCCAGCTAGGTCAGACAAAATTACCCCTGTGTGTCATTATAAACCAGCTAGGTCAGACAACATTACCCCCTGTGTCATTATAAACCAGCTAGGTCAGACAACATTACCCTCTGTGTCATTATAAACCAGCTAGGTCAGACAACATTACCCCCTGTGTCATTATAATCCAGCTAGGTCAGACAACATTACCCCTCTGTGTCATTATAAACCAGCTAGGTCAGACAACATTACCCCCTGTGTCATTATAAACCAGCTAGGTCAGACAACATTACCCCCTGTGTCATTATAAACCAGCTAGGTCAGACAACATTACCCCTCTGTGTCATTATAAACCAGCTAGGTCAGACAACATTACCCTCTCTGTGTCATTATAAACCAGCTAGGTCAGGCAACATCACCCCTCTGTGTCATTATAAACCAGCTAGGTCAGACAACATTATCCCCTGTGTCATTATAAACCAGCTAGGGTCTGACAACATTACCCCTCGGTGTCATTATAAACCAGCTAGGTCAGACAACATTACCCCTCTGTGTCATTATAAACCAGCTAGGTCAGACAACATTACCCCCTGTGTCATTATAACCAGCTAGGTCAGACAACATTACCCCTCTGTGTCATTATAAACTATAAACCAGCTAGGTCAGACAACATTACCCCCTGTGTCATTATAAACCAGCTAGGTCAGACAACATTACCCCTCTGTGTCATTATAAACTATAAACCAGCTAGGTCAGACAACATTACCCCCTGTGTCATTATAAACCAGCTAGGTCAGACTACATTACCCCCTGTGTCATTATAAACCAGCTAGGTCAGACAACATTACCCCTCTGTGTCATTATAAACTATAAACCAGCTAGGTCAGACAACATTACCCCCCTGTGTCATTATAACCAGCTAGGTCAGACTACATTACCCCTCTGTGTCATTATAAACCAGCTAGGGCAGACAACATTACCCCTCTGTGTCATTATAAACCAGCTAGGTCAGACACCATTACCCCCTGTGTCATTATAAACCAGCTAGGTCAGACAACATTACCCCCCTGTGTCATTATAAACTATAAACCAGCTAGGTCAGACAACATTACCCCCTGTGTCATTATAAACCAGCTAGGTCAGACAACATTACCCCCTGTGTCATTATAAACCAGCTAGGTCAGACAACATTATCCCCTGTGTCATTATAAACCAGCTAGGTCTGACAACATTACCCCTCTGTGTCATTATAAACCAGCTAGGTCAGACAACATTACCCTCTGTGTCATTATAAACCAGCTAGGTCAGACAACATTACCCCCTGTGTCATTATAAACCAGCTTGGTCAGACAACATTACCCCCTGTGTCATTATAACCAGCTAGGTCAGACAACATTACCCCTGTGTCATTATAAACCAGCTAGGTCAGACAACATTACCCCCTGTGTCATTATAAACCAGCTAGGTCAGACACCATTACCCCCTCTGTGTCATTATAAACCAGCTTGGTCAGACAACATTACCCCCCTGTGTCATTATAACCAGCTAGGTCAGACAACATTACCCCTCTGTGTCATTATAAACCAGCTAGGTCAGACAACATTACCCCTCTGTGTCATTATAAACCAGCTAGGGTCAGACATTACCACCCTCTGTGTCATTATAAACCAGCTAGGTCAGACAACATTACCCCCTGTGTCATTATAACCAGCTAGGTCAGACAACATTACCCCCTGTGTCATTATAAACCAGCTAGGTCAGACATTACCCCTCTGTGTCATTATAAACCAGCTAGGTCAGACATTACCCCTCTGTGTCATTATAAACCAGCTAGGTCAGACATTACCCCTCTGTGTCATTATAAACCCAGCTAGGTCAGACAACATTACCCCCTGTGTCATTATAAACCAGCTAGGTCAGACACATTACCCCTCTGTGTCATTATAAACCAGCTAGGTCAGACAACATTACCCCCTGTGTCATTATAACCAGCTAGGTCAGACAACATTACCCCTCTGTGTCATTATAAACCAGCTAGGTCAGACAACATTACCCCTGTGTCCATTATAAACCAGCTAGGTCAGACAACATTACCACCCTGTGTCATTATAAACCAGCTAGGTCAGACACATTACCCCCCTGTGTCATTATAAACCAGCTAGGTCAGACAACATTACCCCCCGTGTCATTATAAACCCACTAGGTCAGACAACATTACCCCTCTGTGTCATTATAAACCAGCTAGGTCAGACAACATTACCCCTCTGTGTCATTATAAACCAGCTAGGTCAGACAACATTACCCCCTGTGTCATTATAAACCAGCTAGGTCAGACAACATTACCCCCTGTGTCATTATAAACCAGCTAGGTCAGACAACATTACCCCCCTGTGTCATTATAAACCAGCTAGGTCAGACAACATTACCCCCTGTGTCATTATAAACCAGCTAGGTCAGACAACATTACCCCTCTGTGCATTATAAACCAGCTAGGTCAGACAACATTACCCCTCTGTGTCATTATAAACCAGCTAGGTCAGACAACATTACCCCCTGTGTCCATTAGAAACCAGCTAGGTCAGACAACATACCCCCTGTGTCATTATAAACCAGCTAGGTCAGACACATTACCCCCCCTGTGTCATTATAAACCAGCTAGGTCAGACAACATTACCCCCCCTGTGTCATTATAAACCAGCTAGGTCAGACAACATTACCCCCTGTGTCATTATAAAACAGCTAGGTCAGACAACATTACCCCCCTGTGTCATTATAACCAGCTAGGTCAGACAACATTACCCCTCTGTGTCATTATAAACCAGCTAGGTCAGACAACATTACCCCCTGTGTCATTATAAACTATATAACCAGCTAGGTCAGACAACATTAACCCCCTGTGTCATTATAAACCAGCTAGGTCAGCACAACATTACCCCCTGTGTCATTATAAACCAGCTAGGTCAGACAACATTACCCCCTGTGTCATTATAAACCAGCTAGGTCAGACAACATTACCCCCTGTGTCATTATAAACTATATAAACCAGCTAGGTCAGACAACATTACCCCCTGTGTCATTATAAACCAGCTAGGTCAGACAACATTACCCCCTGTGTCATTATAAACCAGCTAGGTCAGACAACATTACCCCCTGTGTCATTATAAACCAGCTAGGTCAGACAACATTACCCCCCCTGTGTCATATAAACCAGCTAGGTCCAGACAACATTACCCCCTGTGTCATTATAAACCAGCTAGGTCAGACAATAGCTAAATCTAGCCATTCCCATCTCTTTGTTATACTGTTATATTGGCCATATAGCCCAATGTTATATTATGGTCACACAGACAGCATTACTCATCACCTAAGCGTTGTCATAATAACATTGTTCGCCTTCTGTAAATGGTTTTACTGTTGGCTCTTTGCGGTAACCGATCCCGACATCACACAAAACACAGAGAGACGGTGTTTTAAAGGAACGGAGCGAGACTCTCCCTCCATGTTGGTGGGGATGTTGGCCTAATCCCCGGAGACGGAGGATGACAACGGGGAAAAAACACCCGGACGAACAAACAAACACGGTTTTAGAACCGGATGACGCACAGTCTGATATTACAGCGATGAGGATCTTTTATAGACATTATAGACTCCTATATATACAGGCAGGTTACACACATACGTCTCGGTGGTCTGTCTCACCCAGCACAGTAGTCTGAGGATGGTCCGCGGCTGTTTGACAAAGACCACCGGATCAAAGTGCGAGCTCCCGGATTTACCGGGAAGAAACGAGCCCACCGGCTCCATCCCTCCGTCTAATTCCTTTATCTATTTTATCTATCGGTTTTAAATGTCTTCTTTATTTATCCGTTACTCCTCCTAGTTTCAGTTGCGTTGAGATATCCTATCCTGTCCTCCGGTCTGGTCTCGCATTGCGGCTGGCGCCCACCTCGTCACGTCGCAGAACTGCTGCTGTGATTCACACCGGAGCCCAACGCGCACACTCACTGAACGGCTCTACAGCGCCCCGGTGTCTCTTCCTGTTGGGAACCGAATAGCTATTAAATAACGTCAGACAGTGCAAACCTGGGCAGAGAGGCCCTGTTGGCTGGAAATACAGTCTTGGATTAATTACTAATGATTGATAGAGCCAAATAAACTCTCTGTCTGGTGTTTAGTATTCTAGGCTACGTTGACAACAGTGCAATAAGAATTAATTGTTTTAACTTTTCACTCAACAGTGAAAGTCCCCTGTTTTGAGTGACACCTGCACACACTACTACTCTCTCTCTCTCTCTCCTCTCTCTCTTCTCGTGTGTCTCCTCTCCTCTCTCTCTCTCTCTCCTCCTTCTCTCTCGCTCTCTCTCCATCTTCTCTCTCTCTCTCTCTCCTCCCTCCCTCCACTCCCTCTCCCCCCTCTCTCCTCCTCCTTCTCTCCCTCTCTCGTCCCCTCTCTCTCTCCTATTTCTCCTCTCTCTCTCTCTCATCTCTCTTCTCTCTCTCTCTCCCTTCTCTCT